>NW_021697382.1:0-2388 GCF_005190385.1 Monodon monoceros | reverse complement strand
AGCACTCTTATTCTTGTTAGCCAAATACTGAGGTCCTTGGGCATCTTGGCTTGACCCCTGTAATCATGACCCACTGCTCGGCTAAACCATGTGAAGAATTAAGTCCATCTGCCGCAGTTCTTCCTGGACTTCACTGACATGCAGTTTTAACAGAAGACTCTGCGAGATCGGTCATCCTCTTGTGGAACTTTGCATGCCTGCAGAGGGTTGGTGAAACCTGGGCTTTGTTTGGTATGTGTGAACCCGCTACAGAAATGTTCTGCTGACCCAGTGGCTTGTGTTCAGGGTAGAGGATGTTCCTAGAGTTTCTGTGATGGATGGTGATGCAACCTCACTGGCGTAGACTCTTGGGCTGTTGATGACCTTGGAGGTGTTCATAGGGTGAAAACTGAGAATAGATCTCCCCATCGTCTAAAAACTCTCCCAACTATGATATCAGTTAGATGTCTCCACCAGAATTGTTGATTTCTTTAGTGAAATCAAAATCTCTGACTGAGAACTGATAGAGCAGGTGTGAAGAGGGGAAATGTGACTTCCATCAATCCAAATGTCATCCAATGTCCAGAAGAATAGAGGGAGAATTTACCATATTTGTTTATGAATAGGCACTGAAAAAGGTAAGAGACATAGCACACTTCTGTTTGTTTGGGGTTTTTTTTAATTAAAATTCAAGCTTTTCTTTGCTTTTGTTTTTAATCTTTTGGATCCTAGTACATTTCTTAATGGAACTCAAATCCTTTGACCCAAAGCAGTTTTCTCAAGGAAATTGGTCCTGGGCAGCGCTTGACATACCAGAGTGCGCTTGCTCATCGACAGAGATAAGAACAAATTAGTCAGTAAAGGTAGCAGTTCTGGTATCTGGCTGCCTGGGTGCAAATCCCAGCTTGATTACTCTTGAGCTATAGCTTTTCTGTCCCTTGGGTTTCCCTCAGGGAAATACAGATACTGACAGTACCTCTCCCAGAGGGTTGCCTGGAGCTGTTACCATCCAGTACGGCAGCCACGACCCCAGGGGACCACTGAGCACTTGAAATGTGTTAGTCGAAATTGCGATGTGCTGTCAGTGTAAAGTACACCCCAGAGTGCAAAGATTTAGTACAAGAATGCAAAATATCTCATTAATAATTTTACATCGATTACATACGGAAATGATAATATATGGGATATATTGGGTTAAACAAAATATATCTTTAGCCTTAGTTTCTCCCATTTCATTTTACTTTTTTAATGTGGCTCTCAGAAAAGTTTAAATTACATATGTGGTTTGAATTATGTTTCTATTGGGAAACGCTAGTCTAGACTAGAGGATTAAATGAGTTCATACCTGTAAAGCACTTTTCACACAGTCATTGATACAGAATGAGTAATCAATAAATATAGGATTTTTAAAAAATCTAACTTTCTCATTAACAGAATCCCACCTTCATTGCCAGCTCATGTGGTATCCAGGCTGTGGCATAAAAGCAGAGGTCATCCTTTTAGAATGGGGGAGGGGAGGGGGATTGAATACATAAATTAGGTATAGAATAAGAAAGTCTATACGTCCTAGGTGGGGGGAATTACGTGGAAGGGCTCACCACAGTCCTCGCGTCATAAAACTACCAGGCCCCCAAAAGTAAAGCACATTTGCCTCCCAGCACCTTCTAAGATACTGTTCTGCTGGAAGATGGAGCCTCTTAGGCCGCAAGCCTTCCTTCTGCCCTCCTGCGGCCGGCGTCTATTTGGAAATGGCCTCGGAGGGGCAGTGGAGTATGCCGGGGCTGCCTGTACACCTGCAGCAGGAGATGACCAGCCCCTGTAGCCTCCTGAGCACAGCTGCAGGCGTTGTCGGAAGGGAGCCGAGAGGGCAGAGGTCGCTGGATCAGGCTTCTCAGAGGAAGTGGGACTTGAGGAATCCCTGTTCCCTGTGGGTTTGCCCTGTGGACCCTGCAGACACTGCAGGGCCCCCATTCTCCCCTCTGAGTAGCAGCAGTGCTCACTGCCTTGGGCCTTGATGGGCCCTTAGGCAGTGTCCAGCCCGGGTTTAGGGACTCGTCCTTTTGGGCACACACTGGCGTGTGTCACGAGATGGCACATCTCCCAGGAAATCAGCTGTGTTGGGCTGGGATCATGCCTCACTCTTCCTCTACTAGGTCCAACCTTATAACCCATGACTCTTGTCTAGACGCAAGCATTGATTCCGTGTTGGGGTGAGATTTTATGATCCCAGGGGATCTTCACTTCCCATAAAGTACCCCATTGTCTGCCTACCCCCTTTACGACACAGAGTGTATTTCAGAGGCACCCAGGTCAGCAGATTTGAAGGGCATGTGGAAGGTCCACCTACTCACCAAAACCCTATTGCCCTTACTTCCAACATTGTACAATATGTAAAATTCAACTATTAAA
>NW_021697381.1:0-1007 GCF_005190385.1 Monodon monoceros | reverse complement strand
TCTTTCAAATAACTTCACTCTGTATGACAGTCTCTAGATCCACCCACATCTCAACAAATGATGCAATTTCTTGCTTTTATATGGCTTACTAATATTCCATTGTTTATATGTACCACGATTTCTTTATCCATTCATCTGTCAATGGCATTTAGGTTGCTTCCATGACCTGGGTATTGTAAATAGTGTTGCAATGAACATTGGGGTGCATGGGTCTTTTAGAATTATGGTTTTCTCTGGGTATATGCTCAGTCGTGGGATTGCTGGATCATATAGTAGTTCTGTTTTTAGTTTTTAAGGAACCTCCATACTGTTCTCCATAGTGGCTCTATCAACTTACATTCCCACCAACAGTGCAAGTGGGTTCCCTTTTCTCCACACCCTCTCCAGCATTTGTTGTATGTAGATTTTCTGATGATGCCCATTCTAACTGGTGTGAGGTGATACCTCATTGTAGTTTTGATTTGCATTTCTCTAATAATTAGTGATGTTGAGCAGCTTTCCATGTTGATGCATCTCTTTTTCCTAACTTTAATGCGAATGTTACTTTTGTTTCACTGTTAAGAATGATCCTTGCTATTTTTTACCTTGAAATTCTTTATCTTACAAAACAAGTTTCTCTTGATGCTTTGCAAGTAAGAATTGTAAAATCATGAATGGATTTTGCATTTCATCAAATGCTTTTTTGGTACCTATAAGATGATGGCATTTTTTATTTAATTTGTTAATATTCTGATTATATCAGTAAATTTTCCAATGTTGAATCATCCTTCCATTCTATTTGCTCATGACGTATTATTCTTTTATTATATTGCTGTATTTCGTTGGATAACATTCCACTTTTTGTTTTCATCTATGCTTATAAGCAAAGAAGGCCTGTAGCTTTATTTTTTATTGTCCTTTTTTCATTTTGCTATCAGAGATCAGAATAGCCTCATCTGAGTAGCTTCCCAACTTTTTCCGTACTCTGAGACAATTTGCACAATAAGAGTTAACTGTTTCTTGCAACT
>NW_021697380.1:0-15524 GCF_005190385.1 Monodon monoceros | reverse complement strand
CTGTGCAAAAGCTTTGAAGTTTCATTAGGTCCCATTTGTTTATTTTTGTTTTTATTTCCATTACACTAGGATGTGGATCAAAAAAGATCTTGCTGTGATTTATGTCAAAGAGTGTTCTTCCTATGTTTTCCTCTAAGAGTTTGATAGTGTCCCGTCTTACATTAAGGTCTCTAATCCATTTTGAGTTTATTTTTGTGTATGGTGTTAGAGAGTGTTCTAATTTCATTCTTTTACATGTAGCTGTCCAGTTTTCCCAGCACCACTTATTGAAGAGACTCTTTTTTCTCCATTGTATATCTTTGCCTCCTTTGTCATAGGTTAGTTGACCATAGGTGCATGGGTTTATCTCTGGGCTTTCTATCTTGTTCCATTGATCTATGTTTCTGTTTTTGTGCCAATACCATATTGTCTTGATTACTGTAGCTTTGTAGTATAGTCTGAAGTCAGGGAGTCTGATTCCTCCAGCTCCATTTTTTTCCTTCAAGACTGCTTTGGCTATTCAGGGTCTTTTGTGTCTCCATACAAATTTTAAGATGATTGTTCTAGTTCTGTAAAAAATGTCATTGGTGATTTGATAGGGATTGCATTGAATTTGTAGATTGCTTTGGGTAGTATAGTCATTTTCACAATATTGATTCTTCCAATCCAAGAACATGGTATATCTCTCCATCTGTTGGTATCATCTTTAATTTCTTTCATTAGTGTCTTATAGTTTTATGCATACAGGTCTTTTGTCTCCCTAGGTAGGTTTATTCCTAGGTATTTTATTCTTTTTGTTGCAATGGTAAATGAGCGTGTTTCCATAATTTCTCTTTCAGATTTTTCATCATTAGTGTATAGGAATTCAAGAGATTTCTGTGCATTAATTTTGTATCCTGCTACTTTACTAAATTCATTGATTAGCTCTAGTAGTTTTTTGGTGGCATTTTTAGGCTTCTCTATGTATAGTATCATGTCATCTGCAAACAGTGACAGTTTTACTTCTTCTTTTCCAATTTGTATTCCTTATATTTCTTTTTCTTCTCTGATTGCCGTGGCTAGGACTTCCAAAACTACTTTGAATAATAGTGGTGAGAGTGGACATCCTTGTCTTGTTCCTGATCTTAGAGGAAATGCTTTCAATATTTCGCCATTGAGAATGATGTTTGCTGTGGATTTGTCGTATATGGCCTTTATTATGTTGAGGTAGGTTCCTCTATGCCCACTTTCTGGAGAGTTTTTATCATAAATGGGTGTTGAATTTTGTCAAAAGCTTTTTCTGCATCTATTGAGATGATCATATGGTTTTTCTTCTTCAATTTGTTAATATGGTATATCAATTTGATTGATTTGTGTATATTGAAGAATCCTTGCATCCCTGGGATACAACCCACTTGATCATGGTGTATGATCCTTTTAATGTGTTGTTGGATTATGTTTGCTAATGTTTTGTTGAGGATTTTTGCATCTATATTCATCAGTTATATTGGTCTGTAGTTTTCTTTTTTTGTAGTATCTTTGTCTGGTTTTGGTATCAGGGTGATGGTGGCCCATAGAATGAGTTTGGGAGTGTTCCTTCCTCTGCAATTTTTTGGAAGAGTTTGAGATGGATGGGTGTTAGCTCCTATCTAAATGTTTGATAGAATTCACCTGTGAAGCCATCTGGTCCTGGACTTTTGTTTGTTGGAAGATTTTTAATCACAGTTTCAATTTCAGTGCTTGTGATTCGTCTGTTCATAGTTTCTATTTCTTCCTGGTTCAGCCTTGGAAGGTTATACCTTTCTAAGAATTTGTCCATTTCTTCCAGGTTGTCCATTTTATTGGCATAGAGTTGCTTGTAGTAGTCTCTTAGGATGCTTTGTATTTCTGTGGTGTCTGTTGTAACTTCTCCTTTTTCATTTCTAATTTTATTGATTTGAGTCCTCTCCCTTTTTTTTTCTTGATGAGTGTAGCTAATGGTTTATCAATTTTGTTTATCTTCTCAAAGAACCAGCTTTTACTTATCTTTGCTATTGTTTTCTTTGTTTCTATTTCATTTATTTCTACTCTGATCTTTATGATTTCTCTCCTTCTGCTAACTTTGGGTTTTGTTTGTTCTTCTTTCTCTAGTTCCTTTAGGTGTAAGGTTAGGTTGTCTACCTGAGGTTTTTATTGTTTCTTGAGGTAGGCTTGTATAGCTATAAACTTCCCTCTTAGAACTGCTTTTGCTGCATCCCATAGGTTTTGGATCATCATGTTTTCATTTTGATTTGTCTCTAGGTATTTTTTGATTTCCTCTTTGATTTCTTCAGTGATTTCTTGGTTATTTAGTAACGTAGTATTATTTGGCCTCCATGTGTTTGTGTTTTTTATGTTTTTTTCCCTGTAATTCATTTCTAATCTCATAGTGTTGTGGTCAGAAAAAATGCTTGATAAGATTTCAGTTTTCTTAAATTTACTGAGGCTTGATTTGAGACCCAAGATGTGATCTATCCTGGAGAATGTTCCATGCATACATGAGAAGAAAGTGTAAACTGCTGTTTTTGGATGGAATGTCCTATAAATATCAATTAAATCTATCTGGCCTATTGTGTCATCTAAAGCTTCAATTTCCTTATTTATTTTCATTTTGGCTGATCTTTCCATTGGTGTAAGTGAGGTATTAAAGTCCCCAACTATTATTGTGTTACTGTCAATTTTCTCTTTTAGAGCTGTTAGCAGTTGCCTTAAGTAATGAGGTGTTCCTCTGTTGGGTGCATATATATTTATAATTGTTATATCTTCTTCTTGGGTTGATCCCTTGATCATTATGTAGTGTCCTTCCTTATCTCTTGTAGCATTCTTTATTTTAAAGTCTATTTTATCTGATATGAGTATAACTAATCCAGCTTTCTTTTGATTTCCATTTGCATGGAATATGTTTTTCCATCCCCTCACCTTCAGTCTGTATGTGTCCCTAGGTCTGAAGTGGGTCTCTTGTAGACAGCATATATATGGGTCTCATTTTTGTATCCATTCAGCAAGCCTGTGTCTTTTGGTTGGAGCATTTAATCCATTCACGTTTAAGGTAATTATCGATATGCATGTTCCTGTGACCATTTTCTTAATTGTTTTGTTTTTGTTTTTGTAGGTCCTTTTCTTCTCTTGTGTTTCCCACTTAGAGAAGTTCCTTTAGCATTTGTTGTAGAGCTGGTTTGGTGGTGCTGAATTCTCTTAGCTTTTGCTTGTCTGTAAAGCTTATGATTTCTCCACTGAATCTGAATGAGATCCTTGCTGGGTAGAGTAATCTTGGTTGTAGGTTTTTCCCTTTCATCACTTTGAGTATATCATGCCACTCCCTTCTGGCTTGTAGAGTTTCTGCTGAGAAATCAGCTGTCAACTTTATGGGAGTTTCCTTGTATGTTATTTTTCATTTTTCCCTTGCTGCTTTCAATAATTTTTCTTTGTCTGTAATTTTTACCAATTTGATTACTATGTGTCTCAGAGTGTTTCTCCTCGGGTTTATCCTGTATGGGACTTGCTGTGCTTCCTGGACTTGGGTGGCTATTTCCTTTCCCATGTTAGGAAAGTTTTTGACTATAATCTCTTCAAATATTTTCTCCGGTCCTTTCTCTCTCTCTTCTTCTTCTGGGACCCCCTATAATGCGAATGTTGTTGTGTTTAATGTTGCCCCAGAGGTCTCTTAGGCTGTCTTCATTTCTTTTCATTCCTTTTTCTTTATTCTGTTCCACAGCAGTGAATTCCACCATTCTGTCTTCCAGGTCACTTATCTGTTCTTCTGCCTCAGTTATTCTGCTATTGATCCCTTCTAGTGTAGTTTTCATTTCAGTTATTGTATTGTTCATCTCTGTTTGTTTGTTCTTTAATTCTTCTAGATCTTTGTTAAACATTTCTTGCATCTTCTTGATCTTTGCCTCTATTCTTTTCCCGAGGTCCTGGATCATCTTCACTATCATTATTCTGAATTCTTTTTCTGGAAGGTTGCCTTTCTCCACTTCATTTAGTTATTTGTCTGGGGTTTTATCTTGTTCCTTCATCTGGTACATAGCCCTCTGCCTTTTCATGTTGTCTGTATTTCTGTGAATATGGTTTTTGTTCCACAAGCTGCAGGATTGTAGTTCTTGCTTCTGCTGTCTGCCCTCTGGTGGATGAGGCTATCTAAGAAGCTTGATGGGAGTGACTGGTGGTGGGTAGGGGTGACTGTTGCACTGGTGGGCAGAGCTCAGTTAAACTTTAATCCACTTGACTGCTTATGGGTGGGGCTAGGTTCCCTCCCTGTTGGTTGTTTGGCCTGAGGCAACCCAACACTGGAGCCTACCTGGGCCCTTTGCTGGGGCTAATGGCAGACTCTGGGAGGACTCACACCAAGGAGTACTTTCTAGAACTTCTGCTGCCAGTGTCCTTGTCCCCACGGTGAGCCACAGCCACCCCCCACCTCTGCAGGAGACCCTCCAATACTAGCAGGTAGTTCTGGTTCAGTCTCCCCTGGGTCCCTCCTTCCCCTGGGTCCCGATGTGTACACTACTTTCTGTGTGCCCTCCAAGAGTGGAGTCTATGTTTCCTCCAGTCCTGTTGCAGTCCTGCAATCAATTCTCACTAGGCTTCAAAGACTGATTCTCTAGGAATTCCTCCTCCCGTTGCCAGACCCCCAGGTTGGGAAGCCTGACGTGGGGCTCAGAACCTTCACTCCAGTGGGTGGGCTTCTGTGGTTTAAGTGTTCTCCAGTCTGTAAGTCACCCACCCACCAATTATAGGGTTTGATTTTATTGTGATTGCACCCCTCCTACTCTCTCACTGTGGCTTCTCCTTTGTCTTTGGATGTGGGGTATCTTTTCTGGTGAGTTCCAGTGTCTTCCTGTCGAAGATTGTCCAGTAGCTAGTTGTGATTCTGGTGTTCTCGCAAGAGGGAGTGAGAGCACGTCCTTCTACTCCACCATCTTGGTTCCTCTCTGTGTCCATATGATTTCAAATTGTGATTTTCCCTGGATATATGCCCAGAAGTGAGATTGCTGGATCATATGGTAGTTCTATTTTTAGTTTTTTAAGCAACCTACATACTGTTCTCCATAGTGGCTGTACCAATTTGCATTCCCACCAACAGTGTAGGAGGACTCGCTTTTCTCCACCCTCTCCAGCATTTATTATTTGTAGACTTTTTTTTTTTTTTTTTTGCAGTACGTGGGCCTCTCACTGTTGTGGCCTCTCCCATTGCAGAGCACAGCCTCCGGATGCACAGGCTCAGTGGCCATTGCTCACGGGCCCAGCCACTCCACGGCATGTGGGACCTTCCCAGACTGGGGCGCAAACCTGTGTCCCCTGCATCAGCAGGTGGACCCTCAACCACTGTGCCACCAGGGAAGCCCTGTTTGTAGACTTTTTGATGATGGTCATTCTGACCAGTGTTAGGTGATACCTCATTGTAGTTTTGATTTACGTTTCTCTAATAATTAGTGATGTTGAGCATATTTTCACATGTTTTTTGGCCATGTGTATGTCTTCTTTGAAGAAATGTCTATTTAGGTTTTCTGCCCATTTTTTGATTGGGTTGTTTATTATTTTGATATTGAGCTGCATGAGTTGTTTATATATTTTGGAGATTAATCCCTTGTCAGTTGCTTTGTTCATAAATATTTTTTTCCATTCTGTGGATTGTCTTTGTTTTGTTTATGGTTTCCTTTGCTGTGCAAATGTTTTAAGTTTAATTAGGTCCCATTTGTTTATTTTTGTTTTTATTTTCATTACTCTAGAAGGTAGATCCAAAAAGATATTTCTGCAGTTTCTTTCAAAGAGTGTTCTTCCTATGTTTTCCTCTAAGAGTTTTATAGTATCAGATGTTACATTTAGGAGTTTTATAGTATCAGATGTTACATTTAGGTCTTTAATCCATTTTGAGTTTATGTTTTGTGTATGGTATTAGAGAATGTTCTAGTTTCATTCTTTTACATGTAGCTGTTCAGTTTTCCCAGCACCACTTATTGAAGAGGCTGTCTTTTCTCCATTGTATATTCTTGCCTGCTTTGTCATAGATTAATTGACCATAGGCGCATGCGTTTATCTCTGGGCTTTATATCCTGTTCCATTGATCTGTATTTCTGTTTTTGTGCCAGTACCCTACTGTTTTGATTACTGTAGCTTTGTAGTGTAGTCTGAAGTCAGGGAGCCTGTTTCCTCCAGCTCTGGGTCCCCCCCCCCCCCCCGCTCAGGATTGCTTTGGCTCTTCAGGGTCCTTTGTGTTTCCGTACAACTTAAAAATTTTTTTATTCCAGATCTGTGAAAAATGCAATTGGTAATTTAATAGGGATTGCATTGACTCTGTAGATTGACTTGAGTAGTATGGTCATTTTGACAATATTGATTCTTCCAATCCAAGAATATGGTATATCTTTCCAACTGTTTGTGTCATCTTCAGTTTCTTTCATCAGCATCTTATAGTTTTCAGAGTACAGATCTTTTGCCTCCTTAGGTAGGTTTATTCCTAGGTATTTTATTCTTTTTGAAGGGATGGTAAATGGGATTGTTTCCTTAATTTCTGTTTCTGATCCTGTGTTGTTAGTGTATAGAAATTTAACAGATTTCTGTGTATTAATTCTATCCTGCAACTTCACCATATACATTGATGAGCTCTGGTAGTTTTCTGGTAGCATCTTTTAGATTTCCTATGTATAGTATCATGTCATCTGCAAACAGTGACAGTTTTACTTCTTTTCCAATTTGGATTCCGTTTATTTCTTTTTCTTCTCTGATGGGCATGGCTAGGTCTTCCAAAAATATGTTGAATAAATGTGGAGAGAGTGGACAACTTTGTCTTGTTTCTGTTCTTAGAGGAAATGCTTTCAGCTTTTCACCATTGAGTATGATGTTAGCTGTGGATTTGTCATATATGGCCTTTATTATGTTGAGGTAGTTTCCCTCTGTGCCCACTTTCTGGAGAGTTATTATCATAAATGGGTGTTGAATTTTGTCAAAAGCATTTTCTGCATCTATTGAGATGATCATATGGTTTTTATTCAATTTGTTAATGTGCTGTATCACCTTGATTGATTTGTGTATATTGAAGAATCCTTGCATCCCTGGGATAAATCCCACTTGATCATGGTGTATGCTGCTTTTAATGTATTCTTGGATTTGGTGTGCTAGTATTTATTTGAGGGTTTTTGTGTCTGTGTTCATCAGTGATATTGGCCTGTAATTTACTTTTTCTGTGGTATCTTTGTCTGGTTTTGGTATCAGAGTGATGGTGGCCTCATAGAATAAGTTTGGAAGTGTTCCTTCCTGTGCAATTTTTTGGAAGAATTTCGGAGGATAGGTGTTAACTCTTCTATAAATGCTCAATAGAATTTGTGTGTGAAGCCATCTGGTCCTGGACCTTTGTTTGTTGGAAGTTTTTAAATTTCAATTTCAGTACTTGTGATTTGTTTGTTCTATTTTCTATTTCTTCCTAGTTCAGTCTTGGAAGACTGTACCTTTCTAAGAATTTGTCCTTTTCTACTAGGTTTTCCATTTTATAGGCATATTATTGCTTGCAGTAGTCTCTTATGATCCTTTGTATTTCTGTGGTGTCTGTTGTAACTTCTCCTTTACAACAATAAATTAGAAATAAAATTTAGAAATAAAATTTCTAATTTTATTGGTTTGAGCCCTTTCTCTTTTTTTTCTTGGTGAGTCTGGCTAAAGGTTTATCCATTTTGTTTATCTTTTCAAAGAACTAGCTTTTACTTTCATTGATTTTTTCTATTGTTTTCTTCTCTATTGCATTTATTTCTGCTCTGATCTTTATGATTTCTTTCCTTCTACTAACTTTGGATTTTCTTTGTTATTTCTCTAGTTGCTTTAGGTGTAACATTAGTTTGCTTATTTGGGATTTTTCTTGTTTCCTGAGGTAAGATTATATTGCTATAAACTTCCCTCTTAGAACTGCTTTTGCTGCATCTCATACATTTTGGATTGTCATGTTTTTATTTGTGTCTAGGTAATTTTTGACTTCTCTTTGATTTCTTCAGTGATCCACTGGTTGTTTAGTAACATATTGTTAAACCTCCATGTGTTTGTGTTTTTTACAGTTTTATTTCCTTGTAGTTGATTTATAATCTCATAGAATTTCGGTTGGAGAAGATGATTGATATGATTTCAATTTTCTTAAATTTACCAAGGCTTCCTTTGTGGCCCAACATGTGATCTATCCTGGAGAATGTTCCTTGTGCATTTGAGAAGAATATGTATTCTTCTGCCTTTCTAATAGTCTGCATTTGTAATCTCCTCTCCTCATAATTGCTGGTTTTGATATCATATTTTTGTGTGGATGATTTCCTACATTTACTGTATGCTCGCCTTTACCAGTGAGCTTTCCTCTTTGTAATTTTCTTGTTTGTAGTTGTGGCCTTTTCAGTCTAGAGAAGTTGCTTTAGCATTTGTTGGAAAGCTGATCTGGTGATGCTGAACTCTTAGCTTTTGCTTGTCTGTAAAGCTTTTGATTTCTCCATCAAATCTGAATGAGAGCCTTGCTGAGGACAGTATTCTTGGTTGTAAGTTTTTTTCTTTCATCACTTTAACTATATCATGTCACTCCCTTCTGGCCTGCAGAGTTTCTGCTGAAAAATCAGTTGATAACCTTATGGGGTTTCCCTTGTGTGTTATTTGTTGCTTTTCCCTTGTTGCTTTTAATACTTTCTCTTTAATTTTTGTCAATTTGATTAATATGTGTCTCAACGTGTTCCTCCTTGGATTTATCCTGTAGGGGACTCTCTGCATTTCCTGGACTTGAGTGTTTCCTTTCCCATGTTAGGGAAGTTTTCAGCTATTATCTCTTCAAATATTTTCTCAGGCCCTCTCTTCTCCTTTTGGGACCCCCTATAATGCAAATATTGGTGCATTTAGTGTTGTCCCAGAGATCTCTTAGACTATCCTCATTTCTTTTCATTCTTCTTTCTTTATTTTGTTCCACAGCAGTGATTTCCACCAATCTGTCTTCCAGCTAACTTATTTGTCCTTCTGCCTCATTTCTTCTGTTATTGATTCCTTCTAGTGTATTTTTCATTTCAGTTATTGTATTGTTCATCTCTGTTTGTTCTTTAAAGCTTCTAGCTCTTTATTAAACATTTCTTGTATCCTCTTGGTCTGTGCCTCCATTCTTTTCCTGCGATCTTAGATCATCTTTACTATCATTACTCTGAATTCTTTTTCAGGTAGATTGCCCCTCTCCACTTAACTTAGTTGTTCTTCTGGGGTTTTATCTTGTTCCTTTGTCTGGAACATATTTCTCTGCCACCTCATCTTGTCTAGCTTTCTGTGTCTGTGGTCTCCGTTCCTCAGTCTGTGGGATTGTAATTCTTCTTGGTTCTGGTGTCTGCCTCCTGGTGGGTGAGGGGCTTGTGCGGACTTCCTGGTGGTGGGGACTGGTGCCTGCCCACTGGTGAGTGGTACCAGGTCTTGGCCCTTTGGTAGGAAGGGCCATGTCAAGGGGTGTGTTTATAGGCACCTTTTGGCTCAGGACAACTTTAGGCAGCCGATCTGCTGATGGGTGGGGCTGTGTTCCCATCCTGTTGGTTGTTTGGCCTGAGACATCCCAGCACTGGAGCCTGCAGGCTGATGGGTGTGGCCAGGTCTCAGTGCCAAAATAGCAACCTCTAGGAAAGCTCACGCTGATGAGCATTCACTGCGGCACCCTCCACCAGTGCCCCTGCCCCCACAGTGAACCACAGCTGACCCCAGCCTTTTCAAGAGACCTTCCAAGACCTGCAAGCAGTCTTGCACAGGCTCCCATAGAGTCATTGCCCTGCCCTGGGTCCCAGTGTACCAGAAACCCTGTGCATGGAGTCTCTGCCTTCTCCAGTTCTGTGGAGCTCCCACTCTCAAGCCCCACTGGCCTTCAAAGACAAACACTCTGGGGGCTTCCCCTCCCAATGCCAGGCCCTCAGGCTCGGAAGCCCAGCATGGGGCTCAGAACTCTCACTCCTGTTGGAGAACCTCTGTGATACAATTACCCTCCAGTTCGTGGGTTGCCCACCTGGCGAGCATGGGGCCTGATTATATCATGAAAGTGCCACTTCTACCGTGTGGTTGTGGCCTCTTCCCTGTCTTTGGGTGTAGAACATCCTTTTTGGTAGGGCTGAGTCTTTTTTGTCAATGGTTGTTCAGCACTTAGTTGTGACCCTAGTGTTTACATGAGAGGAGATTAGCTCAAGTTCCTCTACTCTGCCATCTTGTCTCTCTTGTTCTTTCTTTGGTTATTAATTCCTTTAGAACTCATTATTTTACTCTTATAAATGCTTCATGTCCTTGTAATAAATATTTTAAAAATAAAAAGGAAATAATGTACTTTAATTTCTCCATAGATGCGTGATGAATGGATCACACTTACCATATAATTTTTGCAATGCTCCTGAATTGCACATTTTAAAATTGAAGAGCTTTCAATTTTATTATTTTAAACTTGAAAGATAAAATATAGAATGCTGTAAGTAATGTGAAAGAAAAAAATAAAATTAACAAAAACACAAACAGAAACAAGGACAGGGGAAAGGAAGTACAATTTGGGTAGGGGAGGGGGTTGATGGTGTAGATCCGGAGCTGACAGTGATGGTGGTTGCAGAGCCAAATCTGCCCCTGAGGGTGTTGCTTCCTGACCTGGCTCTGGGTCTCCTGCAGGTGCATGTTCTTCCTGCCAGACTTGTGGATCCTTACATGGCTCTAGATCTCTTACAGGATCAGGTACAAGTTCTCTCTGCATTTGTGGATACTACCTGACTTCTGTATCTCCTGCAGGAGCAGATGCAGGTTCTCCCTGCAGTTGTGGATCCTACCAGGTTCTGTATCTCCTGCAGGATCAAGTACATGTTCTTCGTGCAGGAGTTGTGGATCCTGAATTGGCTCTGTATCTCCTGCAGGATCAGCTTCATGTTCTCACTGCAGGAGTTGTGGATCCTGACCTGGCTCTGGGTCTCCTATAAGAGCAGATGCAGTTTCTCCCTGCAGGGGTGGTGGATTCTCATCTGGCTCTGGGTCTCACTTTTATTTTTCTCTGGCTTCTGCACCAGCACCTTACTCCTCCAAATGTACAGATGTTCCCGGTAAGCCAGCTTTAATTCTTGTGGCAGTGCTGGAGCTGTGAGAGAAGAAAAGTTTCCCCACATGCCTGCCTTTCTGTGCGCCTTTTCAAGGACAGAAATCTTGAGAATTCCCTGGTGGTTCAATGGTTAGGACTCCATGCTTTCACTGCCATGGCCCAGGTTCAGTCCCTGGTAGGTGAACTAAAATCCCGCAAACAACCCGCAAGGGCCCCAAAAAAAAAAAAAAAAAAAAAAAAGACAGAATTCTTCTGAGAGCTTTTCAGAAAAGTCTCAGCCCAGAAAATCACAACCGGATATCTTCTTAGACTGCAGTCTACCAGCTGGGTGGTCTGAGGCTGGTCTTTGCTCCTGGCACGAGACCAGTCTCTGGGGATTCCTCCCTGTGTGGCACAGCACGCACCCTTCCTCACACACACCCACCTCTGGGGTTCTCACCTTCAGTCTCTGCCCTCGGTGGTCTCCAGGTCCTCCAGCCGACTCAGGGGAAAGGTGACACTGTGCCCCAGGTCTGAGTCAAGTGTGCTGAGTGACACAGAAGCCTGGGACAGGACCCTGAAGAGTGGCCTGGGTAGTGTCTGAGCAGGGGGACTTCCCTGTTCATCTCCAGGCCCTGGTTTTGGAGAAGCCTCTATGGCCACACTCACTCGGAATCTGCCTTGGCCCTTGTTGGCAGTGTGGTGCACCAGCCCCTCACTTGGGGAGATGGATTGGGTGGCCCCATCAACCAGCTCCTCACAGATCTCTGGGATGGGGCTCTGCAATGACAATCTTTCTTGCAGGCATCTTTGAATTTTACCTTCTTCCTTGGCTTGATTATTCAATATGCTATGTTCTCAGTTACCATCTTAAGAAATTCTGAAAATGAAACACATCCTTACCCTGTGATCCAGCGCTTGAACTCCTTGGTATCAATGGACCCAAGGGAGTCAAACGCTTACATCTACACAGAAACCTCTTCCGGGATACTATGGCTACTTTATTCATAACTGAAAGAACTTGGAGGCAACCAAGGTGTCCTTTGGGAGGTGAATGGACACATACACTGGGTTACATCCATGCAACAGAATGTTCTTTGGCACTGAAAAGGAATGAGTGAGATATGGAGTCATGGGGGAGACAGGTGGGGTACCTTGAATGCATATTCCTCACTGAAAGAAGCCAATCTGGAAAGGTGGCACACCTGAGGGTACCAACTACATATGTCATTTCAGGAAAAGGCAATGCAGGGAAAGGGTGAAAATATCAGCCCATTGCCAGGGGTTTTTGGTGGAGTTGGGGGGTGGGGAGCGATTAGTAGGTCAAGCACAGAGGATTTATAAGACAGTGAAACTATTCAGTGTGATACACTCATGGTGAGATACATTTGTCAAACCCCATAGAATGTACAACACCAGGAGTGAACCTAATGTAAATTTTGTGATCATGATGCGTCCTTGTAGATTTACTGATAGTGACCTACAGACAGGATGTTGATACGATCGTTGGGGAGAGGGAAACTCTGAGCACCTGTGTGGGTGGGGGCTGGGGGGTGTGATGGGGCAGCAGTAACAGCAGAGCAGGGGCATATGGGACCTCTCTGTACTCTGCCCAATTTTTCTGTGAGCTCAAAACTCCTTTAAAAAATAAATAAATCCTATTTCAACAAAGAAACAAACGAACATTCCAGTAGTATCACATGGCTGCTCCTCTGCAAGTCCTCAATTTCTCTGGGCCACTTGAGAGCTGAACTTCAGTGGACATGGTTCAACCCGCATCCTTTCAAAGTTTCATCTGACATCTGCATTTTATCTCACTACACACGTTTCTTGTTTTAAGATAGCATTTTTAAAAATTAACATACAACTGACAAGCAATATTATATTAGTTTTCTGATATACCACATAGTGATTCAACATTTTTATACATTACAAAAGGATCACCAAGATAAGTCTAGTTACCATTCATCACCATACAATGTTATTTACAGTATTATGGACTCTATTCCCTATGCTGTACGCTACATCCCCATGACATTTGTTTTATAAATGGAAGTTTGAACCTCTTAATCTTTTTCATCTATTGCGCTCATGCCCCCACCCTCTCCCCTCTGGCAACCACCAACATGTCCTTGGGATCTATGAGTTCATTTCTGTTTTGCTGTGTTTGTTCATTTGTAGATTCTACATAGAAGTGACATCGTAAGTTGTCTCTCTGTCTGACATATCTCTCTTAGCATAATACCTTCTAGGTCCATTCATGTTGTCACAAGATTTCATTTCATTTTATGGCTGACGCATAGTCCACTGTGTGTGTGTAAATATATATGTGAAATCTTCTTTATCCGTTCACCAATCAATGGACTCTTTGGCTTCCATATCTTTGCTGTTGTCAAAGCTGCCATGAATATTGGGGTATATCTCTTTTCTAAAAAATTTCATTTATTTATTTATTTTTGGCTGTGTTGGGTCTTAGTTGTGGCACGTGGGATCTTTCGTTGCGGCGCACGGGCTTCTCTCTAGTTGTGGCACACGGACTCAGTAGTTGTGGTGCATGGGCTCATGTGGGATCTTAGTTCCCCGACCAGGGATCAAACCCACATCCCCTGCATTGGAAGGCAGATTCTTAACCACTGGGCCACCAGGGAAGTCCCCAGGGGTATATCTTTTTGAATTCGTGTTTTTGTTTCCTTCAGAAAAATACTCTTCCAAGTGTAATTCTTGTATCATATGATAGTTCTATTTTTCATTTCTTGAGGAACCTTCATGCTGTTTTCCATAGTGTCTGTACCAATGAACATTCTCAGCAAGAGTGCATGAGTATTCCCTTTTTTCCACATCCTTGCCAAAACTTCCTATTTGTTTTCATTTGGATGGTAGTCATTTTTTCAGGTTTGAGATGATCATCTCATTGTGCTGTAGACGTGCATTTCCCTTATGCTATGTGATGTTGACCATCTTTTCATGTGTCTCTTGGCCATCTCTATATATTCTTTGGGAAAATCTTTGGTCTTCTACCAGTTTTGAGCTTGATTTTTGTCTTTTGGTGGTTGAGTTGGGTGAGTTCTTGGTCCATTTTGGGTATGAATCCCTTTTCAGGTATATTGTTTGCAAATATTTTCTCACATTCAGTAGGTTGCCTTTTCATTTTGTGGTTGATTTCCTTTGCCATTGAAAAGCTCTTTGGGTGGATGGAGTTCCATTGGTTTATTTTGCTTTTGTTTCCCTTGCTTGAAAAGTCACATCTAAAATATCTTGCTCAGATTGATGTCAAAGAGCATACTGTCTGTTTTCTTCTAGGAGTTTTATGGCTTCAGGTCTTACCTGGAAGTATTTGATTCATTTTGAGGTTATTTTTGTAGATGGTATTGAAAAGGATTCTATACCATCTGTAGCATTTGATTCTTACATGTGTAGCTGTCCAGTTTTCCCAACACCATTTATTGAAGAGGTAATCTTTTCCTCATTGTATATTATCACCTCCTTTGTCATAGATGAGTTGACCATATAAGCATGGGTGTATTTCCAGGCTATCAGTTCTGTTCAATGATTCTATGTGTACTTATTTTGTGCCAATACCATACTGTCTTTTTTTTTAATGTTATTTATTTATTTTCTTATTAGTCATCTATTTTATACACATCAGTGTATACATGTCAATCTCAATCTCCCAATTCATCACACCACCATCCCCATCCCCCGCCACTTTCCCCCCTTGGTGTGCATACGTTTGTTCTTTACATCTGTGTCTCAATTTCTGTCCTGCAAACCAGTTCATCTGTACCATTTTCTAGGTCCTACATATATGCGTTAATATACGATATTTGTTTTTCTCTTTCTGACTCACTCCACACTGTATGACAGTCTCTAGATGCATTCACATCTCTACAAATGACCCAATTTCGTTCCTTTTTATGGCTGAGTAATATTCCATTGTATATATGTACCACATCTTTATCCATTCGTCTGTCGATGGGAATTTAGGTTGCTTCCATGACCTGGGTATTGTAAATAGTGCTGCAATGAACATTGGGGTGCATGTGTCTTTTTGAGTTATGGTTTTCTCTGGGTATATGCCCAGTAGTGGGATTGCTGGGTCATATGTTAATTCTATTTTTAGTTTTTTAAGGAACTTCCCTACTGTTCTCCACAGTGGCTGTATCAATTTACATTCCCACCAACAGTGCAAGAGGGTTCCCTTTTCTCCACACCCACTCTAACATTTGTTGTTTGTAGATTTTCTGATGAAGCCCATCCTAACTGGTATGAGGCGATACCTCATTGTAGTTTTGATTTGCATTTCTCTAATAATTGGTGATGCTGAGCAGCTTTTCATGTGCCTCTCAGACATCTGTTATGTCTTCTATGGAGAAATGTCTATTTAGGTCTTCTGCGCATTTTTAGATTGGGTTGTTTGTTTTTTTAATATTGAGCTGCATGTGCTCTTTATATATTTTGGAGATTAATCCTTTGTCTGATGATTCCTTTGCAAATATTTTCTCCCATTCTGAGGGTTGTCTTTTCA
>NW_021697379.1:0-3590 GCF_005190385.1 Monodon monoceros | reverse complement strand
ACTGATTTCCTGCTTCCATGTTTGTCTTGCAACTCTCCCTACTCCACACCAGAACTCTTCTCCATTTAGGGTTCTGACTATCAAGTTAAAGATATAAATGGGATCATGTCATTCCACTACTCAAAATCTTCTAGTCACTACCTATTTTTGAATAAAATCAAAATCTTGCGATGGTCTACAAGCATGGATGTTATCTGCACCTCCTCATGATTCTGATTTTATTACCTTCCTGCTATTTTAGATATACAGTAACCTTTATTTTTTGGACATTAGGTCAAACTTGACAATAAGCCCATTCCCACCTACACCAGTTCTGCTTCCTCTGCCTGGGATTATCTTCTGATATCTACTTAGAGTACTTCATCACATCATTTTACTCCATGATATGCTCAAGTAGCTCATTAACAGTGAGGCCACTCCATTCCTAAGCAATTTTACATCTCATAGCTTATGTTCTTTTCCTTGTGTCGATCTTATTTTCAGCAAGCTTCTTCCCTTAGCCCTAGGGTAGCTACAGCAATGTCAAGCATAATGTCACTTTAACCTCCTATCTAGTAGGAAGAATAAGTAGGTGTCCTGAGTCTGTCTTTCTCTTACACTAATGATAACAGGATGAACTGTGGTCAAGGGGATAGGATGATTTTGTTCCTTTAGGAAAAAAAAATTGCCTGCTTGTGAAATTGAGAACAGGTTAAGTCCATCCAAACTGAGTGAGCTAAAAATGAGGAATAGACAGTTTCCCACAGAGATGAATATAATTGAGCTTTCTATCACATACTGATTGGGCAGTTGGATGTAAATATTGAATAGACAGTTGGATTGTATGAGTGGAGAGGGAATAAGGCTTGAAATATAAATTCTTAAATGTAAGAATATTGATGATATTTAACCCATGAAACTATATGAATTCACGGAGTAAATTGACACGCACACACATGCGATATATATATATATATATATATATATATATATATATATATATATGTAATTCCCTAAGGAGATATATACACACACACTGTCTTGAACATAATTGATGAACTGATGTGTTTTATAATATACACCTGGAAGAAAACCCTTAACAATATAGTGACTTCTGTTATGAATCAGTCATTAAATTATACAAGTTTCTTCCTGGGCAAACTTGTCTTGTATATATTATCTGGCAAGTGGTAGATACTTGAAAAACAGAGAAAGCCAGTATCTCTTTCTGAATCATGGCTTATAGCATGAAAGGACAAATTGAGTGAAGGGTCAATAGAGCAGAGCTGAGCACAAGATCTCTCGTGCTGTGAACAGAGACTTGCCATGGATGTCACATTCAGCTTCTTGAGTAGCTTCAAAGTGTCACTATGAGCCATCCTCACCATCAACTGAAAAAGACAGCCTCACAAATCAACCAGACCTCTAATGCTGAATTCCTAAGGAGGTGCATGAAAGTAGGTAAAGCTAGAAATTGTTTCTCGGTTTATTACAGAGAATCCGCTAAAGGATAAGCTGGGAGCACAATGTCAAGCAAAAAGATATAACTTAAGATGCATTAGAATATTTCCACCTGGTAGATGAGAAGATAGAGAAAAACAGAGTTTCTTTTGAGGACTGAGAAAATCTTTGCCTAGTGCAGCAAACCAATGTAAATACAGGTCTAAAGGATTGATTGAGATGTGAACAAATATAGTAGCAATAAAAGCTTAGAGATTTTCATAAAGGATCCTGAAAAAGGAAATACACCCCAGTCCTATTTAGTAAATTCTTTATCTTGATGAACACATATCACTATTAAGAAATATAAAGTATGGTTTCTTTATAACATTACTTAAATTGTGTGGTGGACTTCAGTAATAGAATTGCAATTATTTATTTTTATTCTGAAAAACTAGATTATAGATAAAATGATTTAAAAATTTATGCAATAGTTTGCAAAAAAAAAAAGGAGGTGGATTCTGAATGCCAGAAGTGAAGAAGGCACTGAGCACTAGACAGAGGTAAATAAGATGATACAGCAACAGTTCTGTGAAATTATTGAAATAGTGATGGTTTGAGTACTGTGCTTTCAGGCCTACAAAATTCCTATAGAGTAGATTCTGTCAAAGGCCGTTAGTATTAGTGGTAAGGGAAATAACTAAATCTGCCACCAGAGAAAATTAAGCTTGCCTTTGTCATAACTCTGTGTGGGGCAACAATTCTCACAAGAAATCAAAAGAGTGGCCGTGCAACTTTGATGTGTTTGAACATGAACTTACACTATGCTCATAATATGGGGATATCCTAAGCTGAGAAACTAGCAATTAAAAAATGATCCTGGTGTCATGAAAATCCTAGGGAGTCTAGAAATCAAATGCAAAATTGCTCTGGAGGGACACATTGGTCCATGTAGGATTTATAAAGGGGAAAATCAAAAGAGGCCAGATTAAGATGAGCTTACAAGCTCAAAATCAGAAATTACAAAGTTCATAGTAAGTGAAAGTCATCAGTCACAAGCACCAGGAGAACTCAAGCTATTGGATTTAAAACCTCAAAATAAAACCCAAGAGCATGAGATCATGGGATGACAGAAAAACTGCACACACATGTATACATACATATAGCCTAAGTGTCTAAAAGGATTAAAGAGATAGCAGTGCCTTCTGCTTACATGCAGTAAGCTTGGGAAGACAGAACCTTGATTTAGCAGTGGGGAAATTTAAGAATGAAGTAAACCTACCCCCATAGAGCTTCCAGAAGCCATACTAATTGGTGGCAGTAAACTCTGAAAGGTAAAGGAAGGTGACCTTTACAGCAGGTGGACTGGTTGAAAGTCTAATTGAGAAGAAATTATACCCAAGTATCCTCCCCCCATTCCAAGCAGGCAGGAGATTGTAACTTCCCTACCTAAGAGAAGACTCAGAATTATACTCTAGAGTGTAAAATATAAATTATCTTTCTTGGAGGAAAAGTTGAAGCTTGGGAGACGATCACATGGGGATTAAGGAACACCCAAGGGCTTTATCTGCTATTTGGTATTCTAACTGGGACAAAGGTGTTTACACTTAAGGCAGGAGACGGACATTATCTTCTCTACAATATATGGGAAGTCCAAGCAAATGAAAAAATAAATAAATAAAAAATATTATCACCAGTGTTTTCTACAATAAGTGCCAGCAAGATCAATCTACAGTAAGGATAGAGAGGCCAAGTATTCCCACACACCTGTTAGTTGACCTTGCTTTTTAGTATCCCTGTCTTATACATAAGATGATTGATCAAGATCGCCAGGAAAGAAAATAATATGAAAACAAACCAAAGCAACTTGAGAGAATCAGTTTATTTATGGGGAAGAAATACTACTATTATCCTTAAAGATATGAGAGAATACTGCATCCTTCAAAAGTCAGATGTAATATACCTTTATATTAATATATAATACATATATATGGCATAAATATATATATGTGTGTGTGTGTGTGTGTATATATATATATATACTTCTGATACAATGCTGAATAGAAAGCAGACAGTCTTGTCCCTGAGCTCAAGGGGAAAGTATTCGATCTTCCATCGTAAGGAAGATATTTGTTGTAGCCTTATCAAAGGTGCTCTATATCAGGATAAGG
>NW_021697378.1:0-6788 GCF_005190385.1 Monodon monoceros | reverse complement strand
TATCCACACGATTACTACACATAACACCCATTCTATCAGTGCTGGACTAGGAATTTAGGTTAGTTCAGACCAAGAGCTTTCATAACCCTAAACAAGTAAAATTTACTCAATTCCTAAAAATAAGGATTGCAAGACTTCATCCTACATCAATTGAATGTAAAGCAAACATTGTAATTAAGCCAAATCTTTACGAGATTGATGAGTTTTAACTCCAGGAAACTTTAGTTAACAGGCCAATCCTCTAGTCAACTGGCTTCAGTCTACTTCTGCTTCATTTGAGAAAGAAAAAAAAGGCAGGAAAATCACCGGCAGAAGTTTAAGCTGCTTCTCTGAAGCTACAATTCAATTTGTTGATTCACCACAGGGTTTTTGAGAAAGAGGGCTCAATCTCTGCCTTTAGATTTACAGTCGAATGCTAGCTCAGTCTTTTTACCTCTGTTCATACACTGCTGATTATTTTCAACAAATCACAAAGATATCAGCATTTTATATTTACTATTTGGTGCTTGAGCTGGAGTAGCAGGCAGCACCTTAGGTATATTAATCCAGGCTGAGCTATGCTAACCTGGAGCGCTACTTGGAGATGCCCAAATCTGTAAGGCAGTCATAACAGTCCCTGCACTTGTAATAATTTTCTTTATAGTTGTACCCATTATGGTTGCAGGGTTTGAAAACTGACTTGGCCCACTAACAACTCGGACACCTGAGGTAGCATTTCCCCCCCAAAATCATGTAAAATTCTGACTACTTCCCCCATCATTCTTACTCCTACTCATATCACCGATAGTAGAAGCAGGTTCTGGTACCAGTGGAATGCCATATTCAGCTCTAGCCTACAATCTGTCCCACGCAGGAGCCTCTGTCAACCTAACCATTTTCTTCTTACATTTAGCCCATGTCTCTGTAACTCTTGGTATTATTACTTTTATTACAGCAGTCATATCCCAATACCAAACACCACTATTAGTTTAATCTTCCCCGACTATAGCCATATTACTATAATTACCAGTGTCAGTCCGAGCAGCCAGAATTGCCATACTGTTAAGAGATAGAAATCTCAACACTACTTTCTTTGACCCTTCAGGAGGAGACTGAATCCTATACCAACACCTGTTTTGATTCCTTGGTCACCCTGAGGTCTGCATTCATGTCCTACCAGGGTTTGTTATAAACTCACATATCATTACATACTATTTAGGACGAAAAGTGCCTTTCAGTTATTTGGGAATAGTATGAGTCATGTCTACTGGCTTTTTAGGATTTCTCTTATGGGCCCATCATATGTTTACCATAGGGATAGCTGTCAACTCAGGAGCATACTTTGCATCAGCTACCATAATTACTTCTATCCCTACAGGAGTAAAAGTATCTAGCTGATTAGCAACTCTTTCTTTAATTTTTCTTTTTTTTCTTTTTTTTTTGGCTGCATTGGGTCTTGGTTGCTGCACGTGGGCTTTCTCTGCTTGCGACGAGCGGCAGCTACTCTTCGTTGCGGTGTGCGGCCTGTTCATTGCAGTAGCTTCTCTCGTTGCAGAGCATGGCCTCTAGGCGCGTGGGCTTCAGTAGTTGCGGCTTGTGGGCTCTAGAGGGCAGGCTCAGTAGTTGCGTCGCATGGGCTTTTTGCTCCGCGGCATGTGGAATCTTCCCAGACGAAGGCTCGAACCCGTGTCCCCTGCATTGGCAGGCGAATTCCTAACCACTGCGTCACCAGGGAAGTCCCTGGTTAGCGACGGTTCACGGAGGTAATACTGTATGACCTCCCACTATATTATGAGTTTTAGGCTTTAGTTTTTCTTTTTACAGTAGGTGGTTTGACAGGAATCATCTTAGCCAACTCATCTCCAGACATTGTCCTCTAGGATACATACTATGTAGTAGCACACTTCCATGACCTAATGTCCATGGGAGCAGTCTTCACTATTATAGGAGGCTTCCTACACTGATTCCCACTATTCTCAGGTTACACAGTTAACTCAGCATGAGCAAATATTCACTTTCCAAGTATATTTGTAGTAGTAAATATGACTTCCTGCAGCACTTTCTTGGCCTCTCAGGGATGTCACTACGTTAGTCTGAGCACCCTGAGGCACACACAACATGAAGTATTTTGTCTTAGGCTCATTCATCTCAGTAGCAGCGGTAATGCTAATAATCTTCATTCTTTGAAAAGCATTTGCGTCTAAACACGAAGTCTTAGCAGTGGAAACTGCTACTCCTAACCTAGGATGGTTACACGAATGCCCTACATCATATCCCATGTTTCAAGATCCTACCTATGTAAATGTAAAATAAGGAAGGACTCAAGTCCTTTTCAACCAGTTTCAAGCCAACACCATAACAATTATGTCTTTCTCAATAAATGACATAAAAGTAAAAAGTGATGTAGCTTTGTCAAAGTTAAATCATAGGCTAAAATCCTGTATATCACTAAGGCGTATCAATTTCATCTAGGCGCTCAAGACACAACATCATCGATTATGGAAGAACTTTTACATTTTCATCATCACACAATAGTGATTTTTAAAATAAGTTCTCTAGTCCTCTATATTATTTCACTAATATTGACATCTAAACTAACTCATATATATACAATAGATGCACAGGTAGAGAAAATGTGAACAATTTACTAGCCATTATTGTAATCTTAGCTGCTCTATCATCATTGTGAATCCTTTACATGATACATGAAATCAATAACTCTTCCCAAACCATAAAAAACTATGGGTCAGTAGTGATACTGAAGCTACAAACACACAGATTATGAAGATTTAAATGCTGACTCCTCTGTAATCCCCACATCAGAGCTAAAACCAGGAGAATAATGACTAATAGAAATCAACAACCGAGTAGTTAGAGATAGTCATTGAGTATTAGTTAGTTTCATTTGAAATTGTTGTACACCCCTGGGCTGTCAGTTCTCAGGCCTAAAAACAGCTGCTATCCCAGGATGCCAACATTAAAGAATCCTAATACCAACAGGACCAGGCCTATGTTGTGAACAAGTTATTCCACCACCCCTACAGAATTTGTTCTTGTCATTGTTCACATTTGAGCCATTCTAATGGGTGTCTCCAGAAGCCCAGTGGCGGTGGGGTGTTGGGAAGGGTGCAGAGCTTCCCGAGGAAACCACAGGACCTGGCATTCTGGGAAATTCAAAAGTGCTAGTCCAGTTCTGGCAATCTGAACACTTCCTCCTCAAAGCTGAAGTCAGAGACATTCTTCCTCCCTTTGGCCACATGGCTGACAAGAAAAGTAGCTGACCTGCAAAATGAGCACCAGTTAGGGTGGCGGGAGGGGGACACTCCTTACAATTATGCGAAAATGTTGCCATTTCCTCCAAACTCTCAGTATTCACATCTCATTATTCATTCACAACTGTGTTATTAGGGGTTACCACTGAATCATTGATGACTCCAGAATTTCTGTACGAGGGGTTTGGGGCAGGTGAGCAATTCATTCTGGGAAAGAGAGTTTAAAACCAACTGAATGGCCCTTTACATTAGCATGGGAAGACTTCCCCCATCCCACCTTGTCCCAACAGAGCCATTAATCTAGAAAAAACTACAGTGTCACTTTTCAGAGGTCTACCCTGTGTGCACATATGGAGAAGACAGTTAGAATGTTAAAGTAAGCATGTTAAGTAATGTTCTTGAAATACTGTAACTAGCACCCAGTTTACTTTCTTCACAGTTCTTTTCATAATCGATTTAATTTTAGTCCTTTTTAATTCTCTGGTACACCTTTAACACCTAAATTCCAAGAGAGAAGGAGCTTCATCTTATCTCCACTGCCTAACACATAATGGTTTCTAAATGGAACTGATTCCAAGATTGGCCTCATTTAGGAGTGGATATGTTGTTATAATCAGGTTTCCAAAATCTTTAGTATCAATACGGAATCCTTTCCTCTCACATTTCACAGGAAGCTTGACTTCTTATGGCCCAAACATGGATACGTTTGAAGTTTCCTTGATTTAAATTGAATTAAAAGTAAAATAATTATTTTGTACAGGAAAAACTTTCAAAATTTTTTCATTTTTCAGAACATAACCACCTTTTCTTTCTCTACTTTCTTCCCTTCAAAACAAACTTTGCAACATTGGGGTCAGTTAAATAATCAGAAATCTAGCCAAAAATTAAGCTCTCAATGACATGAAACACATTTTTTGCTCCTTTTAAAGAAAAATCCTATATGCAGTACATTAATGTTTTCTTTCAGAAATTACACTGACAACTTAATCCCTAATTCGAGGTATCCATATAACTGGTTTACAGAAAGGTTCTTTGGCAAAATATTTAACACAAGATATATATGAGATGTTGAGATCTGGGTAATATACCTTACTTGAAAGGCATGAATAGTTTTTAAACAGTGTAGCATAATCACACTTAAGACCATAGTTACTTTGTTCCCAAGTCCCTGCAATTCTATTTGAGGGGAGTTCTAAAATGCCCGCCTCTTCTCCTGTGTCCACAACCGTAGACATACACTGGTGGCCCTCAATCCTGCTCTCCAAACTTCAAATAAGGGGCCAGAGAGACAAGGTCCGGGACTTGGAAAAGTCCTAGAAATTCCCTGTCTCAAAAGCACTTTCAGAGTTTCACATTTCCCTAAGGAAGACAAGGCTGAGTAGACATGCCGAAGTCTTCCAAATCCTGCTGGTTGTTTCGAATTATGGCTACACTGGCTGTGTACCCCTTGAGTTTTTAACTCCACATACTTGAATTAAATCCTGTAGTTCATCTTCGGTTCTAGCATCTCTGACATCTTCACAGGGTCTATATGCCACAGCTGTTTTACCACTTACTGAAATAAAGTTTACAAGGATCAATTCAGAAGTTTACTTGTTCTAAAACTTCCTATATACAATGGTAGCACCGAATAATTAGACATTCTTTTGACTTCTAAAAGCAGAAAATAAGAGCATTTTCCTAGAAGTTCCCTCATCTGACACTTCAGTTTTTATCATAATTATTTGTGAAAACATATATAAGAAGTATCAACTTTGGTTCAAAAACTTTTTGATCTTAGAAATAAGAACTAAGGAATAAGGACATAGAAATTAAAAGCCGTGGAAACAAAAATGTTCAATCACAATACAATTAAATAGGACGGCATCAGGTGGGGGTCAAAGTGAGTTCAAACCTGGGAGAGACACCACTGGACTATAACAGATACTTCCTATTAGAAGCAAGGCAAGTGCCTACTCCTTGGGACCAAAATTCTACCAGATACAATGAACAAAGCTTTGGAGACAGAGACAGACAGACAGAGACAGACAGACAGAGCATTTGAACACTCTACTGGCAGAAACTGGCCCATGTACCCTTTGGACAATACAGCTTTCCTCAAGGCGAGCTAGTGCCACCAGGCTTTTTGGTCTAAGGGGTTTTGTGTACATATAAGCAGTACCTTGGCATATTAGGCACAAACAACCCAGGCATTAAGTTTGCTTCTTAAAGGTTGTTACCCAGAGTTGACAGCTGATGGAGATTCTGCCTGATGACCAGGGAAGTCAAACTTCACTGGAAGGACTGCCCAGGCTGGAAGGCCAAGACCAATCCAGGGTCAACTCTTACAAGCAAATAATCTCTCTGACAACTTAGCTAGGATTTCTCAGTCTCTTAGCCTGCAGGGCTGTGAAGCAGGGGAGCAATTCTCTTCCGGGAATCTACTAATCATAAAGTTTCCTTTGGGCACAGCCTGTGACATTCTCACCGTTGTATAACTCGATAGGGAACACAATCAACGCTAGTCAATGGCATGACCAATTTCAAGACTCACAAAAACGTAGCCGATTTTTATATAAGAATCATATTCACCCAATATATCAGAAATGAAAACTGAAATTAAACTGATTCCAAAAACATAATCTAATAAACTCTTCAACAAGAAAACAACGGTAATAATAATAGTCAATATACTTTATCTGCTTACTATGTTTCAGGCATAGTTCTAAGCTTTTTACATTCATCACCTCATTTACTCTTACAATATCCCCGATTTGCTGGTAAGCTGAATTACTAACCCTATATGCAGATAAAGAAATTGCAGCTTACATATATTAAATACCTTCAAATGTCTCTGGATACAAAACTCTAAAATTGCAACAACAACAAAATCTAAGAGACAATGGTAGGACTCAAACACAGGTGTCCAAGGCTTATAATCACTACACTATTCTGTATGAGAAGCAAGCAATGGAGGAAGAACTGGATCAAACACTTTCTGTATGAACTGAGGCCAGTCATTCTACATCTAAACACTGGGGACAATAATATTTGCTGTCGTTCTTCTCATAAATGCCACAAAGAACAAATTTAAGACTGTTGCTGTGAAAGCATATGGTGAATGAAAGAATATGTAATGTTTTAGATAACCATCATTTTCATCCAATTCACTTTTCAAATAAATTTATTTGCTCACTGAATCTGAAGCACTTCAAGGACAATCAAAAAGGTCTTACCTAAAACCACAATCAGCAATTTCTGGAATGCATCTGTCATAGCTTTCTGAATAGCAAGCTTCTGGGTTACCTTCCTTTTCATAAGTAATGATAATGACCCTAAATCCAACCAAAACAGATGAATTTAAAATGCCTATATGAATAAGTGATTTCAGGTTATACGTTTAAAACTAAAAATGCATCTGTGATTCTTAGATCATTATCTTAATGATTAAGGGCAGGCACAACACTGGGGTATGGGTGAATGTCTCCGTTGCAGGTATACCCTGGCATGACATATTTTTACTGCTCAGATCTATTCTGGAAGTTCCTAAAATACTAC
>NW_021697377.1:0-6029 GCF_005190385.1 Monodon monoceros | reverse complement strand
CTATACAGTAGGTCCATGTTGGTTATCTATTTTATATATAATAGTGTGTACATGTTAATCCCAAACTCCTAATTTATCCTCCCCACGTTTCCCCTTAGGTAACCATAAGTTTGTTTTCTATGTCTGTGAGTGTGTTTCTGTTTTGTAAATAAGTTCATTTGTATCATTTTTTTAGATTCTGCATATAAGCCGTATCATATATTTGTCTTTCTCTGTCTGACTTCACTTAGTGTGATGATCTCTAGGTCCATCCGTGTTGCTGCAAATGGCATTATTTCCTTCTTTTTTATGGCTGAGTAATATTCCATCGTATGTATGTACCACGTGTTTATCTGGGTTACCTGCTTTTTAATGGGGGCATATCCAATTCATTCAGCACAGATCCCATCACTTGCTATTACACCTAGCCCATTTATGCTAGGGTATGGTCCCTGCTGGGCTCCTGAAGGCACTTCAGTTTGAGACATCTCCTGCCACAGTTTAAACACTGCTCATCGTTTAAGGACCATCTCAAATGCCTTCTCTCATGAAAGTCTTCCTTGATCTGATTATAATCTGAAGCTCCCCACTCTTTTTTTTTTCCTAAAGTAAATGAAATGTACTTCTTCCTCAGCTTTGTGTTAATGGTGTGTGCAAGTCTTACGCACATACTGAAATGTACTGAAATCTAAGCTCCCTGAGGACGGGGATCCTGTTTTTTGCATCCTGGCAACCTCCTCCATACCTAGCAGCCGTCTTCCTCATATTGGGTACTTAGGTGCTCATTGACCGGTCAGTGAAATCATGCTCACTGCAAAGCTGAACTACAAGAAGTTCATCAAACCGAAAGTGTTTTGTAGCAATGCATTTTGGAAATAGATAATAACACATTTTGGTAAGAATTCAAGAACTGTCCAACCAGATCATTCTCTGGGAAAGACAGAAAGTAGATTGTTCACTCAATCCTCAGTGCTGGCACAGGAGCTGTATTTTTTTAGTTTTGTTTCCAAATTGGTATTGACGTCAGACGTCTTGGCTCCTGCTAAATTTCATATTCAACAGGATGGGCTTTGAAAGGGAAATGGAGTGAAAACTCATCAACTGGGAGGCTCTAAAGTGAATGTGCATGGTTAGGGTAATCAGTGACTAATTAAGGTGAGGTTTATGGCTGTTCTGCTCTTTCACCCTGAAGAAATTTCCAGACCAGTTACGCACCACTTCCTACTGATAAGTGGGAGGCCAGAGGGTCAGAAAGTCAACGTCATTGAAAGGTCTAGTCCTGTCATAGGTAGGTTGATAAGTGGGCTTGAGGCCTGAGGAATAATTATTCTCAGCAGGTCATTTGGTTTCCTCTGGTGAACCAGAAAGACTGGGATGGGATTTTTTTCCCAGCCCAACATCCTCTCTTGGTTCTAAACAAGTACCCCCGCATTCTTATACTGAGGCAGGAGTTCTTGGATGCTGTGATGGCTTAGACAGTCCTCAGTGGGGGGGTGGGGGAATTTCTGGGGTACCCTAAAATGGGGGTGACAAGTACAAACTTTTGAGTTTAGTGGGGAACCGTGGCTGGATTTCTAAGCGGTGTGCTAAAAAAAAAACTGGCTAAGGCTTCCCTGTCGTTCATGGCTTTGGTGTTGATGGTTATTTTCGTTCTCCCACCCTCGATCAAGAGATAGATTGAGAAGGTCTGTATCTCAGAAGTGTTTGCAAGAGCAAAAAAAGTAGAAACATCTAAGGAGCCATCAAAAAGGGATTAGAAAATTTAAAGTTGCAATCAGAAGCTAAGCAGATCTTTTTTTTTTTTAATTAATTAATTTTTGGCTGTGTTGGGTCTTAATTGCTGTGTGCAGGCTTTCTCTAGTTGGGGTGAGTGGCAGCTACTCTTCGATGCGGTGCGCAGGCTTCTCATTGCGGTGGCTTCTCTTTTTTGCGGAGCACGGGCTCTAGGTGCGCAGGCTCCAGTAGTTGTGGCGCACGGGCTTAGTTGCTCCGCGTCATGCGGGCTCGAACCCGTGTCCCCTGCATTGGCAGGTGGGTTCTTAACCACTGCACCACCAGGGAAGCCCTAAACAACTCTTTAAAGAGAAGACAGATCTCTCTATGTATGTTCATACACTTCTGTGGTATACAATTAGATGATGAGAGCGAATTGTAAAATACACCTTTGTGGGGAAAAAATGGATGTGTATATACATACTCATGTATGTATATGTACTCACAGATGTCTGGAAGGATGCTTAGCAAAGGCCATCAGTTATTTATCTGGTGGCAGGTGTGGGTGGGGTTTGTAGGGGAAAATTCCTACTTTATATTGATATTTGCTTTGTTTATGTTTTTATAACAAGCATGAATTACTTTTGGGATCAATGAAAACAGTAAGTAGATATTCTTTTCTTAAAAAGGAAACAGAAGGAGTTCTTTCTGATGTCCTCTATTCACACTGAAATGTGAATTACTGACAGGAGCTCTGAAAATTACCCTTTTGAGGGAGGTGTGGGGTAGGATTTCTCCAGGTATCAAAGCCTTAACCTGATGAAATCTGGCTTTACTACCTGGATTTCAGCTGGGTATTGGTAAACTGAAACTAGAGATTCGATTTCCTGACTCTTCCCTCAGGGTTTCTGTCTGCTGGGGGTGAAAGTACTTTTCAAACCACTTTCCCCAGGGCCTGTGAAGGGCAGTGGAGACCCAGCAGCTGTGCTCCCAGGCCCTCCACGGCTGCTTCGACGAGGGCAGCTCCACTTCTGCCTGCTTTTCTGGTATCAAGGTTTCAAATAGGATTTCGTTTGGGAAAAAAAAAAAAAAAAGACTCTGCTACTTAATGAAAGTTTAAACTGTTCTACGCCAGACTTAACTAGAAAATAGGTAGAAAAAAATCTCTCTCTTTTATGGATGAGGCATTGAGGGTCAGAGAGTTAAGTGAGTTGCTTTAGGATAGACGTGGAATTAAGTGGTCTTACTTACAGTGAAGCCTTTAGTTTGGTGATCTTTTTACCTTGTCACATTGCTTCCCACAAGAGGAGCTCCTTTTGGTGAGCTCAGGGGGACACAACTGAATTAAGAACCGTAGTGAAATGCACAGGTTTTTTTTTTTTAACATTTTTATTGGAGTATAATTGCTTTACAGTGGTGTGTTAGTTTCTGCTTTATAACAAAGTGAATCGGCTATACATATACATACATCCCCATATCCCCTCCCTCTTGGGCCTCCCTCCCACCCTCCCTATCCCACCCCTCTAGGTGGTCACGAAGTACCCATGTGATCTCCCTGTGCTATGCGGCTGCTTCCCACTAGCTATCTACTCTACATTTGGTAGTGTGTGTATGTCCATGCCACTCTCTCAATTCGTCCCAGCTTACACTTGCCCCTCCCCGTGTCCTCAAGTCCATTCTCTATGTCTGCGTCTTTATTCCTGTCTTGCCCCTAGGTTCTTCAGAACCACTTTTTTTTTTTTTTTTAGATTCCATATATATGTGTTAGCATACGGTATTTGTTTTTCTCTTTCTGACTTACTTCACTCTGTATGACACTCTCTAGGTCCATCCACCTCACTACAAATAACTCAATTTCGTTTCTTTATATGGCTGAGTAATACTCCATTGTATATATGTGCCACATCTTTATCCATTCATCTGAAGATGGACACCTAGGTTGCTTCCATGTCCTGGCTATAGTAAATAGAGCTGCAGTGAACATTGTGGTAAATGACTCTTTTTGAATTATGGTTTTCTCAGTGTATATGCCCAGTAGTGGGACTGCTGGGTCTTATGGTAGTTCTATTTTTAGTTTTTTAAGGAGCCTCCATACTGTTCTTCATAGTGGCTGTATCAGGTTACATTCCCACCAACAGTGCACACAGTGCAAGAGGGTTCCCTTTTCTCCACACCCTCTCCAGCATTTATTGTTTCTAGATTTTTTGATGATGGCCATTCTGACTGGTGTGAGATGATATCTCATTGTAGTTTTGATTTGCATTTCTCTAATTATTAGTGATGTTGAACATTCTTTCATGTGTTTGTTGGCAATCTGTCCATCTTCTTTGGAGAAATGTCTATTTAGGTCTTCTGCCCATTTTTGGATTAGGTTGTTTGTTTTTTTGATATTGAGCTGCATGAGCTGTTTGTAAATTTTGGAGATTAATTCTTTGTCAGGTGCTTCATTTGCAAATATTTTCTCCCATTCTGAGGGTTGTCTTTTGGTCTTGTTTATGGTTTCCTTTGCTGTGTAAAAGCTTTTAAGTTTCATTAGGTCCTATTTGTTTATTTTTGTTTTTATTTCCATTTCTCTAGGAGGTGGGTCAAAAATGATCTTGCTGTGACTTATGTCATGGAGTGTTCTGCCTATGTTTTCCTCTAAGAGTTTGATAGTGTCTGGCCTTACATTTAGGCCTTGAATCCATTTTGAGTTTATTTTTGTGTATGGCATTAGGGAGTGTTCTAATTTCATTCTTTTACATGTAGCTGTCCACTTTTCCCAGCACCACTTATTGAAGAGGTTGTCTTTTCTCCATTGTATATTCTTGTCTCCTTTATCAAAGATAAGGTGACCATATGTGTGTGGGTTTATCTCTGAGCTTTCTATCCGTTCCATTGATCTATATTTCTGTTTTTGTGCCAGTACCATACTGTCTTGATTACTGTAGCTTTGTAGTATAGTCTGAAGTCCAGCAGACTGATTCCTCCATCTCCGTTTTTCTTTCTCAAGATTGCTTTGGCTCTTTGGGGTCTTTTGTGTTTCCATACAAATTGTGAACTTTTTCCTTCTAGTTCTGTTAAAAATGCCATTGGTAGTTTGATAGGAATTGCATTGAATCTGTGGTTTGCTTTGGGTAGTATAGTCATTTTCACAATGTTGATTCTTCCAATCCAAGAACATGGTATATCTCTCCATCTGTTTGTATCATCATTAATTACTTTCATCAGTGTCTTATAGTTTTCTGCATACTGGTCTTTTGTCTCCTTAGGTAGCTTTATTCCTAGGTATTTTATTCTTTTTGTTGCAATGGTAAATGGGAGTGTTTCCTTAATTTCTCTTTTAGATTTTTCATCATTAGTGTATAGGAATGCAACAGATTCCTGTGCATTAATTTTGTATCCTGGTATTTTACCAAATTCATTGATTAGCTCTAGTAGTTTTCTGGTAGCATCTTTAGGATTCTCTATGTATAGTATCATGTCATCTGCAAACAGTGACAGCTTTACTTCTTCTTTTCCAATTTGGATTCCTTTTATTTCTTTTTCTTCTCTGCTTGCCGTGGCTAAAACTTCCAAAACTATGTTGAATAAGAGTGGTGAGAGTGGGCAACTTTGTCTTGTTCCTGTTCTTAGTGGAAATGCTTTCAGTTTTTCACCATTGAGGACAATGTTGGCTGTGGGTTTGTCATATATGGGCTTTATTATGTTGAGGTAGGTTCCCTCTAGGCCCACTTTCTGGAGAGTTTTTATCATAAATGGGTTTTGAATTTTGTCAAGCTTTCTCGGCATCTATTGAGATGATCATATGGTTTTTGTCCTTCAATTTGTTAATATGGTGTATCACATTGATTGATTTGCGTATATTGAAGAATCCTTGCATTCCTGGAATAAACCCCACTTGATCATGGTGTATGATCCTTTTAATGTGCTGTTGGATTCTGTTTGCTAGTATTTTGTTGAGGATTTTTGCATCTATGTTCATCAGTGATATTGGCCTGTAGTTTTCTTTCTTTGTGACATCCTTGTCTGGTTTTGGTATCAGGGTGATGGTGGCCTCGTAGAATGAGTTTGGGAGTGTTCCTCCCTCTGCTATATTTTGGAAGAGTTTGAGAAGGATAGGTGTTAGCTCTTCTCTAAATGTTTGATAGAATTCGCCTGTGAAGCCATCTGGTCCTGGGCTTTTGTTTGTTGGAAGATTTTTAATCACAGTTTCAATTTCAGTGCTTGTGATTGGTCTGTTCATATTTTCTATTTCTTCCTGATTCAGTCTTGGCAGGTTGTGCATTTCTAAGAATTTGTCCATTTCTTCCAGGTTGTCCATTTTATTGGCATATAGTTGCTTATAGTAATCTCTC
>NW_021697376.1:0-1148 GCF_005190385.1 Monodon monoceros | reverse complement strand
GTCCTACGTCAGCCATATCTTCCTCTGGTCTTGTCATTTAATTAAAACAATTCTTAAATACTAATTTCAAGCTTCCATTTTCTATTAATCGTCTCTCGTCTTTCTAGCCCACTTCCTTTCGTATCTTAACCCTAACAATCCTTCAGCCTTATTCAGGCCTCCAATCCATTGTTTCTACCATCTTTTCATGATCATTACCTCTTTCATGTCCTCTCTTTCTTCCTTAGAGTGGGCAATATCCCATGGTCATTCATTGTAATCACTTTCTTGCATGTAGCCTCAATTCTTGCTTCATGGATCTTGCTTGACAAAAATCCGTACCTTGGATAAATACAACTCTGTCTATTCTGTGCCTCAGAGCTAAATGTGACTAGAGACAGACAAAATCATGCTGGTTGGTGTATCTTTAAATTCACGACCATAATCTTTAGAGAGCCCCCTAATGTTGCTAGGCAGTGATAGCATATTTACCTGGTTTATCCACACTCTCCTAAATGGCCATTTTACACTTATTTTTTCCTCAGACCTTTAAAACACCTCTCCCATATTCTCACCCTCAGCTGATGACTTCATTTCCTATTTTGTTTCACTGATTAAATGAAGGCAATCACAAGAGAATTTCCACAAGCTTCCAACTTGGTCTCTGTTTACTTACCTGCATCTTATACACATACTCTTCTTTTTCTCCTGTTACTCTAGATGGCATGACCAATCTCCTATCTAACACCAAACCTCCATGTTTGCTTCAGATTACATTCTATATTCCCTCTGGCCTAAATCAAGGACTTCCTTCACTTTAATTCTTCCCTGCATCATCAGTTTTTCCCTCTAGTAGAGTGTTACCATTAACATTCAAACGTGATGTTATTTCTTCCATTTTTCTCTTGATCCCACCTCCCCTTCCAGCAATCACTCCATTTCTCTAGTCCCTTTGATAACAAAACTTCCCCCAAAGAGTTGTCTACATTTGTTGTCTCTAATTCCTTTCCTCCCGTTTCTCTTGAGCCCAGTCTAAGTAGGGACCTGCTAGTGGACTTGCTAATGTCACTCATGACCACATTACTAAATTCAATGTCATGGCTTTTAAGTGTCATCTGTGTGCACTGTCAATTTTATATCTCTAATTTATATTTCTACCCTAGACCTGT
>NW_021697375.1:0-6879 GCF_005190385.1 Monodon monoceros | reverse complement strand
CAGAAACTGCCTGCATTCCTCAGCTCGTGGCCACATGACTCCAACATGTGATTCTGCTGTCACATCTTCTTCTCTGACTCTGACCCTCCTGCTGCCCTCTTGTAAGGATTCTTCTGATGACACTGAGCCCACCCAGATAATCCAGGATGATCACCTCATTTCAAGATTCTTAACTTAATCCCCCCTACAAATGCCATTTGTGTTGGAAGGTAACTTATTAACAGGTTTAGGAGACTAGGACATGGCCATCTTTGGAGGACCATTATTCTATCGGGGCGGGGGGGAGGTGTCTGTTAAATATCAAACAACAGAGAATATAAGGTAAAAGTAACCAGTGGGTATAACACAGTACAACGGGCACACAGTTACCTAGCCAAGGGAAGGAAGGTCAGGTTAGGTAGTGGATTTGGGCTCAACTCCGGAGTCAGACAGACGCCTCCTCGTTGGCTCTGGGAAGCGAGGTTACTAAGTCAACCCCCTTGGCCTCAGCTCCATCACCTGTCCACCTACAACTCATGCAGCCCTCGTGGGCTTTCAGGGAGAGCATCCACCAAGTGCCTAAAGTGCCTGGCACACGAGAAGCACTCCACGTGGTCCTAAGACCCAAGGGATCCCAGCAGGGAGAACAGGAGGCAGGAACAGCACGGTGAGGCCTCAGGGAAGAGGACACGGGCACGTGTGAGCGCCATGGAGGCAGGGACCTGTCTGCTGGTGGTCACCACTGGAGTCCTGAACCCGGAAGCGTGCCTGAGATGGAGAGGCTGTGCAACAGTTACTGAACGAATGAATGGGTGATCGAATGAACAAATGAACAGAGGCGGTATGCTTAAACTGAGTAGGGACTAGGCAGTGGGGTGGCGTACGTGACAGAGCACTGCATCAGGGTCAGAAGACTCAGCTCAAGTCCCCGTCCTTCCCACAGCCGGTGGGGCACACGCCTTGGCTACAGCCCTCAGATACAAGATGAGGGGTTTGAAGGAAGCGGCCCTGGCTCTTCCAAGAACAAAGCTGGAGGATTCAAGCCACGCGTGGTCTTGCCCGAGCCTGACCTGCTGTACACGAAGACTCGGGGTCAGTCAAACTGAACGGTTCACTCTCTTATTCCAAACGCACCCAGCACTTCCTCTTCCGCAGCACTTTCCTCACATTCCCCCTTCTCAGCCCTAGCACTGAGAAAGCAGGAGAAACGCTCGACCTAGGAGATGATGGACAAGGATAAAGAACCCCCAGCCTCGAGTGAGCCCTCCTCCTTTCTCTGAAGCCATCGCCACATGAAAATGGTGCCTGGCGACCATCACTGTCTCCATTTTATGTGTCTCCCATCTCCCAGACAAACTTGGTCTCCATCCACCATCCCAGCACACAGGAGGCCAAGAATCTATAACTATTACTTCATTTTACTGGATTTGAATGGGAATAACTGAACTCAGGAAAACTTAGCTCTGCTTTTATGCCATCAGATTAATTTTACTGAATTTACTGGAAAGGCAGCCAATTAGCAAAAGGACCCAGGCTAGAAGCAGCTCACCGGGCTCACCCGGTGACCTTTAACATGTCACTTGACCCAACGGTTTATGCACTAGAACCTACCAGAGGTGAAACACAGTTTCCACTTCCAAAATCAGAGCGAAAGGGAAGAAAAGGAAACTTAGAGATTTCCAAACATCCGGGAGCTATTTTTGGAAATGAATGACTTTTCCATTCACTCCTCTTAAAAAAAAAAAAGAAAAGAAAAGAAAGATATTAGATGGAGAACAAACCAAGAAGTGGTTGTTGATCATCTAAATGGAAGAGGATTCCTACAGAAGCCCACTCCTTATAGCCTGAAAAGCAAGACACTCCCCCATGTATACAGAGACTACCTATAATCTTAAAGAATGAAAAATGGAAAAATCATTATTTGCTTATCAGAAAGTTTATATAATCCCAAAATAGACTCTGCGGGGTAAATATAGTAAACCTCCTATTAATTAACACCGAATAAAGGTTCCAAGAAGGTAGCAATGATGCCATCTGGCCCTGTTATGTGGGGCTCCAACCTGGCAAATTCCGGAACCATGGATTGTTTTCTCCTTAAAGCAACAGCCTGTTCAAAAGACTTTTAATATATCACAGAATTTCTCTATGTGGCACAGGTCAAACCCCATCTCGTGAACAAATGGATCCCTAAACGCTTTTGTCATGATATAATCTGGGCCTTCCACCATCATCCTGATCATTTAATACTCTGCTTTGATCTCAAATGTGACACGGTCCACCACTCAAACTGCTCGAGGTTGGCATTTCCAGTAACGTACAACCCCAACTGAGCTATCGGAAACAGAACACTAAGTTTCAACAGGTCAGTCCACCTATAGGTTAATGTCAATACAACCCTGCAAGAAGCAGACATATACATGTCAAAGGCACTGAATTTTTCCAAAAGAGGCAAAAAAGTTCTTCCCATATTATCCACCTAAATGGTAAATACCTTTTTATAAAGTGGCCATTGAACTCTGAGTTGATGTACGTGGAACACATACGTGTCACTAATGTAAACCACATACGACTCACCCACAGAAACTACCAGTCACAAAAATGGTGAATTAACTTTATTTTTAATCTTATTTATTTGGCCACGGCATGCAGCACGTAGGATTCTTAGTTCCCTGACCAGGGATCAAACCCGGCCCCCTACATTGGGATCAAGGAGTCTTAATCACTGGACCACCAGGGAAGTCCCAACTTTATATTTTTTAACAAAGTTTTTGGGTATGATTCCCAGATAACTAACCACGAAAATTATATGCACAGTACTGATCTGCAGACATAGTGAATTTAAACCGAAGGTGGGTTCATACTCCAACTAAAGAAATTCTGTTTTGAAAATATTGAGATTTTTTTTTTACACATCTGTAGTCACATCTGTAAAGATGTCTCCTCACGTTTGCAACCTCTTTGTTGTAACCTGAAAAAGAAAGTACAGCTACAATAATTCACCAACACACCCTGAGCTGGTAAGACCCAATGTTGTTAAATACAACATTGAATGGAATTACTATAAAACCCTAGAAGAGTCTGTTTACAAACCTTGGTCCGCGGTGACCTTGCTTACGGCAGCATATTTTATGCTATTAGGTTTAATAAATTATATAGGAAATGATGTTTTCAGTCGGCAACAATTTTCGCCTAACCGACTACATTCATCTATTCCTCCATAATTTAATTTTCTTTAAAAACCTATTTCTTTGCCTCTCCTGATAGTTCTCCATTTGGAAGCTTTTGGGGAAAGTCCTCATTTTTTTTCTTCTGCGGTACGTGGGCCTCTCACTGTTGTGGCCTCTCCCGTTGCGGAGCACAGGCTCAGCAGCCACGGCTCACGGGCCCAGCCGCTCCACGGCATGTGGGATCCTCCCCGACCTGGGCAAGAACCCATGTCCCCCGCATCCGCAGGCGGACTCTCAACCACTGCGCCACCAGGGAAGCCCGAAAGTCCTCATTTTTTGAATACCATTTTCCAGTCCTGTGAACCAAATGCAACTCAAAAAGGGTTTGAACTGTCAGATGCACGTGGAGAAAATGCTGTGCTCTGACACACGGTTTTTTCCATATCATAAAAATCATAAAAATCAATTACAACTTTAAAGGATAACCGGTCACCTATAAAAATCGGCAGGGTTCTGTTGTGAAAGAAGAAGAATGGCTATTACAGCATTTACACCCTTCCATAGACTCCACTTAAATGTCTGTGGCTCGCTGAGCATTCCATACATATTTCGGGCAAGGTATTATGGGAGCTGAAGTGCAAGCTGTCCCCTGCTGAATTTTCACTCACTATAAAAACAGTGTCTCATAAAAGTGTGCACATTTTTACTTTACAAAAAAATGTAAAATGTTCACTCCACCGACAATTTTAGCATTAGAAACAGGGCTTTTTAAAAACCTGTAACATAAGTGATGTATAAAATGTCATTCAATAACACAGATTTCTGGAAAGAGCAACATAGGAAATGTGTATGAAATACATGGAAAGGAAGATTCTACAAGCTGTCTTCTGTGGGGTCTGCTCACCTATGGCCTGGGTTGTACCATTAAAATGGAAACTCTTACATTTATACTTTTCATCATGAATCCACACTCCAATGTAACCACAACTGTTTTATATTACCCTCATATAATGAGTCTTTGCCTTTTCTAAGCAAAACAGTATTTTTTAATTGGTTCATTTTCCAGTTGTTTGGATTTTTAACAGACATACAGCATAAAAGGGCACCACATTCCAAGCAGTTCTACCAACTCCAGAACCATCCAAGGCTTGATCAGACAGCTGGGGCTCTAGCCTTTGGTTAAAATTATAATATGATCTCACCTGATTTTCAAAATAACTATGCATCTTTTTAAGCCAATAAACTGTGCTATAATCTCTCTAAGTTTCTGAGTCCAGAAGCTTGCCATGTTCAAAGAGAATGTTAGGGAACCATGATCCTTTTGCCTTTCTTTGTTTTCCCCTATCTGAACGCACAGAAATCTTCAAACAATAATTTAGCAGCTTCCCTCTCCAAAGGTTTATTTTCAAACGCCAGTGCCATGCAGCGCTGCCTTTCCAGTGCAGGTAGGAGGAAGCGGGAGCCTCTCACCACGCTGGGCCTTTTCAAGTCTCAAAATCACTGGGAAGCTTGCAGTATTTCCTTTCTGGCACTCAGGCCCAGTGTGGAAAGAAGTGGCTCCAGACAGGACAAGATATCAGATAATCATTGTAATCCCTTGGTTTCAACAGAATTCCAACTCCACAAAAAAATGCCTCTCCCCAAAAGCAGCTGAACCACTGAAACCAACAGACAATCGAACAAAAAGTTAATGAAGAAGTCACTACATGAACTTAATTAATCGTAATCTGGTGGTGCTTTTAGAAGCATCCGTTTTTCACTCCGTAGGAGTGAAATAATAAGTCAATTTCATGCTCTACTCGGATCTTGCACAAAAAGGAAACCTAAAATTCAACTCTTGTGTTCCCGTTATTCCAAAAGCATATGGGTCTAATCATAGCCCATTCTGACCGCAGTACACAAGCTTTTTCAATCAGAATTTTAACTCCATTTTTAAGGCGCTAAAGAGTAACCGTCACAAGTTTGATGGTTACTCCAAAGAATCAGGAATCCCTGAAGTGTCCCATCTGGCACAGTCTTCGAATGGAAACTAGGTTCAGCCCGCCAGACAAGGAACCCACACCACGAGGCTGGGGCGCACGTTTGTCCTCCAAGATGACAGCTCATCTGGCCACCGCGAGGTCGGGGGCGCCTGTAGAGCCACAGCCTGGGGGCGGTGGGCCGCGGAGGCCCGACAGGGATGGGCGAGACCGCGGAGGAAAAAGGAGGAGAGGGCCATCCGTCAGCGCCTGGAGAGGAAATTCCAGGGGCCCAGCTCCCAGGCTTCGGTCAGCGGGTGACGTGAGGGAACCAAGTCAGAGTGTCCGCCCCGCGGTGGAGGCCAGGGATCCCGCACTCCTGGGGCTCGAGGCCGGGAGAGCGGGAGCCTCGACCCTCGGCCAGGGGTCCGGGAATGGGGGCGCCCGGATCCTCGCCGGGCGCGGAGGACTCACGATCTTCGCCCACACCCGGAGGCCTCCCGGGTCCTCGATCCTCTCCCTGGGCCCAAGGTATGGGGAGCCCTAATCCTGGTCGGGGCCCGCGCCCCCCTTACCGGTCGCTGGGGTCGATCCACGACGTCTGGCGCGTGTAGTGGTCGATGTAGAAGACGCGGCCGTCGTAGTCGCGCGCCTCCCCCCTGCCGGCGGGGAGCGGCACCTCGGCGCTCTCCCGGGCCCATGGGGATGGCGGCGCGGAGGGCGCGGGGGGCGCGGGGGGGCGCGGGGAGCTGCCCGCAGCGCCCGGTGCATCCTCCTCCCGGGGCCCGCTAACCGGCGCCTGCCCGCCGCCCGGCCCTGCGCGCCGCCTGGGTCACTCGAGTCGCCGCCGCTCGTGGAGTCACAGCCCCAGAGCTGCCGCAGCCGCTACCGGCGGGCCCTCAGTTTCCGCGGCGCGCCCGGCCATCTTCCTTCCTCTGCGCGGGGCGGTAGGGGCGGGGGCTTCGCAGGCCACGCCCCGCGTGTGGCCACGCCCCGCCCCATCCCCTTCTCCTTCGGCGGCTCCTCCCCCGCTTGCTGCAAGCCCTTCAATCTCCCTTGGCTGCTCTGCATCCAGTCTCTCCTGGGGGCTCCTCGGCTCTTGGCTCCTGTGCCCCCCAGCCCCCACCCCCGCCCGCTGCTCTACTCCTCCTCCCCAGCCGGCTGCTCCCACCCCCTCAACCCCGCTCAGTGTTCTTTCGTCTTCCCCTCCTGCTCCGCGCGCTCCTCCCTCTTCTCTCCCGCTCCACCACGTCCCTTGGGCCTCGCCGGGAAACCGCACGGGAGCCAGGATGGGCGCCGCCGCGTCCGTCCGTCCCCGGGCCACAGCGGAGAGGAAGGAGGGCCGGGAGGACGGCGCCCCGCCCGGGCTGCAGGCGCGGCCGGCCGGGGGCTGACTCTTGAGGCCCAAACAATTCCCGGGGGAGAGGGCGGTCACCTCACTGCACCCATTCTCAGGCCTTGGATGTCTGGGGTCCTCCTCTCTGCCCACTTGGTGGGGGAGGGGAGCTGCGCCCTGAGTCTCCCGAATACCCAGGGTGGTCCCGCGAGGGTGGGTAAGTCCCCGGAAGGGAGGCCGAGGGGGCTCCGTAGCTGGAGGAGGAGCCCGAGGCAGGTCCTCTTGGGTGGGACCTGGAGGACACACCTGGAAGTGGGGAGCTGGGCAGGTGGGCACTTCTCATCCCTGCCAGGAGAGCCCCAGCAGGGCTGATCCGAAGTCCCCACTCTGGGCCACGCCCCCTGCCCTGCTCTGAGCTCTTGCATCTTCCAGTCTGGAG
>NW_021697374.1:0-1327 GCF_005190385.1 Monodon monoceros | reverse complement strand
TACGCTAACACTAACCCGTACCCTAACACGTACACTCACCATAAACCGTTGTTATACACTAACCTGTGCCATAAACCGTCCCCGTACCCTAAACATAACCCTAACCCTAACCCTAACCCTTACCCGAAGTGTTACCCTAACCCGTCCCCTAATCCTAAACCGTACGCTAACACTAACCCGTACCCTAACACGTACGCTCACCCTAAACTTTTGTCGTAATCTAACTTGTACCCAAAACCGTCCCCATCCCCTAACCCTAACCCTAACCCAACCCCAACCCTAAACCTTACCCGAAGCCTTACCCTAACCCGTCCCGTAATCCTAACCCGTACGCTTACACTAACCCATTCCCTAACACGTACACTCACCCTAAAACGATGTCGTACCCTAACCTGTACCCTAAACGGTCCCCATCCCCTAAACCTAACCCTAACCCTTACCCGAAGCCTTACACTAACCCGTCCCATAATCCTAAACCGTACGCTAACACTAACCCATACCCTAACACGTACGCTCACGCTAAAGCGTTGTCATACCCTAACCTCTACCCTAAACCGTCCCCGTTCCCTAACCCTAACCCTAAATATAACCCTAACTCTAAACCTTACCCAAAGCTTTACCCTTACCCGTCCCCTAATCCTAACCCCTACGCTAACACTAACCCATACCATAACACGTACGCTCACCCTAAACCGTTTTCGTACCCTAACCTGTACCGTATACCGTCCCCGTCCCCGTACCCTAACCCTAAACCTAACCCTAACCCTTACCCGAAGCCTTACACTAACCCGTCCCATAATCCTAAACCGTACGCTAACACTAACCCATACCCTAACACGTACGCTAACTCTAAATCATTGTCGTACCCTAAACTGTCCCCGTCCCCGTCCCCTAACCCTAACACTAACCCTAACCCTAACCCTTACCCAAAACCTTACCCTAACCCGTCCCCTAATCCTAACCCGTTCGCTAACACTCACCCGTACCCTAACACGTACGCTCACCCTAAACCGTTGTCGTACCCTAACCTGTAACCTAAACCGTCCTCGTCCCCTAACTCTAACCCTAACCCTTACCCGAAACCTTACCCTAACCCGTTCCCTAATCCTAACCTGTACGCTAACACTAACCCGTACCCTAACACGTACGCTCAACCTTAACCCTTGTCGTACCCTAACCTGTACCCTAAACCGTCCCCGTCCCGAAACCCTAAACGTAACACTAACCCTAACCCTTACCCGAAGCCTTACCCTAACCCGTCACCTAATTCTAACCCATATGCAAACACTAACCCGTACCCTAACACGTATGCTCACCCTAAAGTGCT
>NW_021697373.1:0-1935 GCF_005190385.1 Monodon monoceros | reverse complement strand
TTATGCTTGCTTATGGGGAAAGGTGAGTTGGGGTGCTGCATAAAACCAGAGATTGAAATTAGCACAGATACCGTTCCATAAGCCAAATATATAATAGACAAGACCTACTCCTTGCTCAACGAAATGGACACAACACCCCATATTCAACGCCTGGGAAGATACCTGAAAAGTAAGAATCTTAAAACCCATGGATTTATATGTCTCCATAAGGAAATCAAGCGTGTGTACAGCGGCCTAAAGGCAGCAGTGAACATCCGATAAATCCCATTATCAAAATAAATTTCAAAAACAAAACACAATGACAGTGAAATAGAGAGCAATTCTTAAAGAATTCATTCAGGGATTGTGATGCAACCTGGATTTACCACATCTACACCCAGAGCTGAGTGAGACATAAGGTTGGACACTTCGGGCTGATAGCATTGGTGAGGTTCGATGAGCAAATGCAGACCCCTTGAAGTCATACTGCATGGTACCCATTCCAGGGGTCCCAACTCTTCAGGTTTAAGGGATTCTTCCTTCAGCTAAAACGTGCATGGGAAACCCACAGTATGGTGCATTGTGTGACCGGGAAACGTTTTCAAATACTTCTCAGTTTTCGTCCCCTTTTACTCAGGTTCACCATTCCAGACCCTTTACTAACACTCTCCGCAATTGGAGAGTCAGTGTCTTTAACCTCCTGTTTGGCACAGTTTGCAATTTCTGCGCAAGATGAACAGGAATAGGGAGAACCAGTGAGAGACTAGCTGTAGGTGTCTGCACGGGCAAATTTAACGCTCATTTCCCACCAGGAAGAAGAATTAACCAAAGGCTCAGCATGCCATGCCGGAACCAGATTAGGGCCTGAAGCAATCCTGCGGGTTTGCGGCCAGCTCACAAGAAAGCGAGTTGAAGAAAGGAGCTCAGGGACACTGTAATTCACAAACCTGCAGAGTTATAAATGACAGCTATCGTCCAAAAATATATTGAAGGAAGTCTGCGAAGAGGACATGAAAACGGGGCAGAATTGCAGGAAAACGATATCAGGGGGTAGACTGGAATTGCATTTAAAGCATAGGAAAAGAGGCAGAACGTCAACAGTGATGCACTTGGCCAAAAAGGGCGTATGCGTTTTTTCCTGGGAAAAAACGCATACGCCCTTTTTGGCCAACCAAGCAAGCATGTTAAAGAAATCTGCACTACAATGAAGTATCACTGCCCCCTGGTGAAAAGAGCCATCTGAAAAAAGTGTAAAATCCAGAAAGACAGCACAGGCCATGGAGAACAGGGGGCCTTGTTATGCTGATGGGCGGGATGTAAATTGCCAACAGCCACTCTGGAGAGGTGTATGGTGTTTCCTGAAACACCTAAAAAACAAAGCAACGGAGCCTACAGCACTTCCACTTATGGTCCTATAGCTCAGGGAAATTAAAATAAAAAACGCACAGCCACCCCAATGTTTCGGACGCCTCTGTTGACAAGAACCTCATGTACGGTACAAGTTAAATACCCCAGAAAGCGAATAACGGATAAAGAAGTTGTGGTACGTACGTACAATGGAATATCACTCACCAATGGAATCTACGTCATCAGGCCCGTAGCAGCATAATGAGTGCATTCAGGTACGATGATTCTAAGTGAAATAAGAAACACAGAAAATGAAACATCATAAGATATCACTAATACACGGAATGTAAACTTGGCTACACATGAACTGAATTACAAAACAGAACTGTGTCTCAAATTTAGAAAACCAACTTATGCTTGCTTATGGGGAAAGGTGAGTTGGGGTGCTGCATAAAACCAGAGATAGAAATTAGCACAGATAACTTTCCATAAGTCAAATATGTAATAGTCAAGACCTACTCTTTGCTCAACGAAATGGACTAAACACCCCATATTCAACGCGTAGGAATACACCTGACTAGTAAGAATCTTCAAACCCATGGATTTCTA
>NW_021697372.1:783-1556 GCF_005190385.1 Monodon monoceros | reverse complement strand
GTACGTGATAGGGTACCGTTAGTGTTAGCGTACGGGTTCTGATTAGGGGACGGGCTAGGGTAACGCTTCGGGTAAGGGTTAGGGTTAGGTTTAGGGTTACGGTTAGTGGACGGGGATGGGGATGGTTTAGGGTACAGGTTAGGTTACGACAACGGTTTAGGGTGAGCGTACGTGTTAGGGTACGGGTTAGTGTTAGCGTACAGGTTAGGATTAGGGGACAGGTTAGGGTAAGGCTTAGGGTAAGGGTTAGGGTTAGGGTTAGGGTTAGGGGACGGGGACGGTTTAGGGTACAGGTTATGGTATGACAATGATTTAGGGTGAGCGTACGTTTTAGGGTAATGGTTAGTGTTAGCGTACGGGTTATGATTAGGACTCGGGTCAGGGTAAGGCTTCGGGTAAGGGATAGGGTTATGGTTAGGGTTAGGGTTAGTGTTAGGGGACGGGGATGGTTTAAAGTACAGGTTAGGGTTAGGGTTAGGTTTAGGGTTAGGGATAGTGGACGGGGACGGTTTAGGGTACAGGTTAGGGTACCACAATGGTTTAGGGTGAGCATACGTTTTAGGGTAATGGTTAGTGTTAGCGTACGGGTTAGGATTAGGGGACGGGTTAGGGTAAGGCTTCGGGTAAGTGTTAGGGTTAGGGTTAGGGTTAGGGTTAGGGGACAGGGACAGTTTAGGGTACAGCTTAGGGTACGACAACGCTTTAGGTTTAGCGTACGTGTTAGGGTATGGGTTAGTGTTAGCGTACGGGTTAGGATTAGGTGACGTGTTAGG
>NW_021697372.1:0-773 GCF_005190385.1 Monodon monoceros | reverse complement strand
GTACGTGATAGGGTACCGTTAGTGTTAGCGTACGGGTTCTGATTAGGGGACGGGCTAGGGTAACGCTTCGGGTAAGGGTTAGGGTTAGGTTTAGGGTTACGGTTAGTGGACGGGGATGGGGATGGTTTAGGGTACAGGTTAGGTTACGACAACGGTTTAGGGTGAGCGTACGTGTTAGGGTACGGGTTAGTGTTAGCGTACAGGTTAGGATTAGGGGACAGGTTAGGGTAAGGCTTAGGGTAAGGGTTAGGGTTAGGGTTAGGGTTAGGGGACGGGGACGGTTTAGGGTACAGGTTATGGTATGACAATGATTTAGGGTGAGCGTACGTTTTAGGGTAATGGTTAGTGTTAGCGTACGGGTTATGATTAGGACTCGGGTCAGGGTAAGGCTTCGGGTAAGGGATAGGGTTATGGTTAGGGTTAGGGTTAGTGTTAGGGGACGGGGATGGTTTAAAGTACAGGTTAGGGTTAGGGTTAGGTTTAGGGTTAGGGATAGTGGACGGGGACGGTTTAGGGTACAGGTTAGGGTACCACAATGGTTTAGGGTGAGCATACGTTTTAGGGTAATGGTTAGTGTTAGCGTACGGGTTAGGATTAGGGGACGGGTTAGGGTAAGGCTTCGGGTAAGTGTTAGGGTTAGGGTTAGGGTTAGGGTTAGGGGACAGGGACAGTTTAGGGTACAGCTTAGGGTACGACAACGCTTTAGGTTTAGCGTACGTGTTAGGGTATGGGTTAGTGTTAGCGTACGGGTTAGGATTAGGTGACGTGTTAGG
>NW_021697371.1:1526-8181 GCF_005190385.1 Monodon monoceros | reverse complement strand
TTTTCAAATGCATCTCAGTTTTCTTCCCATTTTACTCGGGTTCACCATTTCAGTCCCTTTACTAACACTCTCCCCACTTGGAGAGTCAGTGCCCTTAACCTCCTGTGTGGCACAGTTTGCAATTTCTGCGCAAGATGAACAGGAATAGGGAGAACCAATGAAAGATTAGCTGTTGGTGTCTGCACGAGCAAATTTAACGCTCATTTTCCACCAGGAAGAGGAATTAGCCAAAGGCTCAGCATGCCGTGCCGGAACCAGATTAGAGCCTGAAGCAATCCTGCGGTTTTGCGGTGAGCTCACAAGAAAGCGAGTTGAAGAAAGGAGCTCAGGGGCACTGTAATTCACAAACCTGCAGAGTTATAAATGACAGCTATCGTCCAAAAATATATTGAAGTAAGGCTGCAAAGAGGACTTGAACGCAGGGCAGAATTCCAGGAATATGACTTCAGGAGGTAGACGGGAAGTCCTCTGAAAGTATAGGAGAAGAGGCAGAAGCTCGACAATGATGCACTTGGTCCAAAAGGGCATATGCGTTTCTTCCAGGGCCTTCATTAAAGAGGGTTGGAGGCTCCCAGCATGCTTCAGTGGCCAACAGAGGAGCTACGTCGCCAAGGCGACGTGAGCCATCCAGGCAGGAGTGACCTCACATCAGAGGGCCCACCTCACAGAACGGTAAGGAACCCAGTCAGGATCAGACTCTCACCAGAGTGCCCACATAAGCAAGGGGCTAGGAACCAGGCAGGAGTGTCATCACACCCGTCGGGCCACATCATCGAAAGTTGAGGTACCCAGTACATGTGGCCTCAAACCAGAGGACTCACATCACCATGGGTCTCGGAGCGAGGCAGGCAGGATTAACATCAAAACACATGGCCCATTGTATAAAAAAGGTGAGGAATTCAGCAGTTGGAACATCCCAGCAGGCGGCCAAGAGCACCAAGGCTATGGGATCCAGGCAGTGATGAACTCACAACAGAGGGCCCTCATCGTGATACTGTAAGCAACCCAGCCGTTGTGACCTCAGAGCACAAGGCCCACATCCCCATGGGGAAGGGAACCAAGCACGAGTGTCATCGCACCAGTGGGCACATATCAGAAAATGTGGGGAGCCCAGCAGTTAGGGCTGTCCGCCAGAGGGCCCTCATCACTGAGGAGAGGAGGCTCCCAGCAAGCTCCAACTGCTACCAGAGGGCCGACATCGCCAATGCGGGGTGTGCCAGCCAGGCAGGAGTGACCTCAGAGCAGAGGGCCAACCACACAAAAGTGTGAGGAACCCAAAGAGGATCAGACTTTCACCAGAGGGCCCACATCACCAAGGGAATGGAAACCAGGCAGGAGTGTCCTCACACCAGTGGGGCCACATCACCGAAATGTGACGGACCCAGCACACGTGGCCTCAAACTACAGGACACACATCACCAAGGGGCTGGGAGTGAGGCAGGGAGGAGGAGCCTCAAAACAGAGGGCCCATAGCGTATAAAAGGTGAGGAATCCCGCAGTGGGAACCTCCCAGCAGGTGGCCAGGAGCAGCGAGGCTATGGGATCCAGGCCTCACTGAACTCAAAACAGAGGGCCCTCATCATGAAACTGTGAGCAACCCAGCCGTTGGGACCTTAGAGCAGAAGGCCCACATTCCCATGTGGTTGGGAACCTGGCAGAAGTGTACTCGCACCACAGGGCACACATCAGAGAATTTTGGAAGCCCAGAAGTTAGGGCCTGACGCCAGAGGGCCCTCATTACCAAGGGGAGGAGACCCCAAGCAGGCACCAACTCCCAACTGAGGGCCCATGTCGCCAAGGTGACGTGCAACAGCCAGGCAGGAGTGACCTCACAGCTGAGGGCCTACCTCACAGAATGGTGAGGAACCCAGCCAGGATAAGACTCTCACCAGAGGGCCCACATCACCAAGGGCATCAGAACCAGGCAGGACTGTCTTCACACCAGGGTGGCCACATCATAGAAAGGTGAGGAACCCAGCACATGTGGCCTAAACCAGAGGATCCAGATCTCCAAGGGGCTCGGAGTGAGGCAGGCAGGAGTAGCCTAACAACACAGGGCGAATAGAATAAAAAAGCTGAGGAATCCTGCAGTGGGAACCTCCCAGCAGGCGGCCCGGAGCACCGAGTCTATGCGATCCAGGCCGCAGTGAACTCACAGCAGAGGGCCCACATCATGAAACTGTGAGCAACCCAGCCGTTGGGACCTCAGAGCAGAAGGCCCGCATCCACATGGGGTTGGGAACATGGCACGAGTGTCCTCGCACCACTTAGCACGTATCAGAAAATGTGGGTACCCAGCAGTTAGGGCCTGACGCCAGAGAGCCCTCATCACCGAGGGGAGGAGGCTCCCAGCAGGATCCAACTGCCACAAGAGGGCCAACATTGCCAAGGCGGGGTGTGCCAGCCAGGCAGGAGTGACCTCACAGCAGAGGGCCCACCTCACAGAAGTGTGAGGAACCCAGCCAGGATCAGACTCTCACCAGAGGGCCCACATCACCAAGGGGATAGGAACCAGGCAGGAGTGTCCTCACACCAGTGGGGCCACATCATCAAAAGGTGAGGGACCCAGCACACGTGGCCTCAAACCAGAGGACACACATCACCAAGGGGCTGGCAGTGAGGCAGGCAGGAGGAGTCTCAAAACAGTGGGCCCATAGAAGGAAAAAGGTGAGGAATCCCGCAGTTGGAACCTCCCCGCAGGTGGCCAGGAGCAGCGAGGCTATGGGATCCATGCCGGAGTGAACTCACACAAGAGGGCCCTCATCATGAAACTGAGCAACGTACCATTGGGACCTCAGAGCAGAAGGCCCACATTCCCATGGGGTTGGGAACCTGGCAGCAGTGTATTCGCACCACAGGGCACACATCAGAAAATTTTGGGAGCCCAGGAGTTAGGGTCTGACGCCAGAGGGCCCTCATTACCGAGGGGAGGAGACTCCCAGCAGGCACCAACTCACAACTGAGGGCCCACGTCGCCAAGGTGATGTGTGCCAGCCAGGCAGGAGTGACCTCACAGCAGAGGGCCTACCTCACAGAAGGGTGAGGAACCCAGCCAGGATAAGACTCTCACCAGAGGGCCCACATCACCAAGGGGATCGGAACAAGGCAGGAGTGTCCTCACACCAGTGTGGCCACATTATAGAAAGGTGAGGAACCCAGCACATGTGGCCTAAACCAGAGGACCCACATTTCCAAGGTGCTCCGAGTGAGGCAGGCAGGAGTAGCCTAACAATACAGGGCCCACAGAATAAAAAATGTGAGGAATCCAGGAGTTTGAACCTCCCAGCAGGTGGCCCAGAGCACGAAGTCTATGGGATCCAGGCCACAGTGAACTCACAGCAGAGGGCTCACATCATGAAACTGTGAGCAACCCAGCCAGTGGGACCTCAGAGCAGAAGGCCCGCGACCCCATGGGGATGGGAACCTTGCAGGAGTGTCCTCGCACAACTTAGCACGAATCAGAAAATGTGGGAACCCAGCAGTTATGGCCTGACGCCAGAGGGCCCTCATCACGGAGGAGAGGAGGCTACCAGCAGGCTCCAAATGCCACCAGAGGGCCGACGTCACCAAGGCAACGGGAGCAAGCCAGGCAGGAGTTACCTCACAGCAGAGGGCCCACCTCACAGAAGTGTGAGGAACCCAAACAGGATCAGACTCTAACCAGAGCGCCCACATCACCAAGGGGATGGAAACCAGGCAGGAGTGTCCTCACACCAGTGGGGCCACATCAGTGAAAGGTGAGGAACACAGCACATGTGGCCTCAAACAAGGGGACACACATCACGAAAGGGCTGGGAGTGAGGCACGCAGGAGGAGACTCACAAAAGAGGGCCCATAGAATAAAAAAGTGAGGAACCCTGCAGTTGGAAGCTCCAAGCAGGTAGCCCAGAGCACCGAGGCTATGGGATCCATGCCGGAGTGAACTCACAGCAGAGGGCCCACATTCTGACACTGTGAACAACCCAGCCGTTGGGACCTCAGAGCAGAAAGCCCACATCCCCATGGGGATGAGACCCGGGCTGGAGTGTACTCGCACGACAGGGGGCACATCAGAAAATTTTGGGAGCCCATGAGTTAGGGCCTGACGCCATAGGGCCCTCATTACCGAGGGGAGGAGACTCCCAGCAGGCACCAACTCCAAAGTGAGGGCCGACATGGCAAGGTGACGTGTGCCAGCCAGGCAGGAGTGACCTCACAGCAGAGGGCCCACCTCACAGAAGGGTGAGGAACCCAGCCAGGACCAGACTCTCACCAGAGGGCCCACACCATCAAGGGGATAGGAACCAGGCAGGAGTGTCCTCACACCAGTGGGGCCACATCATCGAAAGGCGAGGGACCCAGCACCCGTGGCCTCAAACCAGAGGACACACATCACCAAGGGGCTGGCAGTGAGGCAGGCAGGAGGAGTCTCAAATCAGAGGGCCCATAGAAGGAAAAAGGTGAGGAAACCCGCAGTTGGAACCTCACCGCAGGTGGTCAGGAGCAGCGAGGCTATGGGATCCAGGCCGGAGAGAACTCACAGCAGAGGGCCCTCATCATGAAACTGAGCAACCCACGGTTGGGACCTCAGAGCAGAAGGCCCACATTCCCATGGGGTTGGGAACCTGGCAGGAGTGTACTCGAACAACAGGGCGCATATCAGAAAATATTGGGAGCCCAGGAGTTATGGCCTGACGCCACACGGCCCTCTTTACCGAGGGGAGGAGACACCCAGCAGGCACCAAATCCCACCAGAGGGCTGACGTCGCCAAGGCGGGGTGTGCCAGCCAGGCAGGAGTGACCTCAGAGAAGAGGGCCCACCTCACAGAAGTGTGAGGAACCCAACCAGGATCAGACTCTCACCAGAGGGCCCACATCACCAAGGGGATGGGAACCAGGCAGGAGTGCCCTCACACCAGTGAGGCCACATCAGCCAAAGGTGAGGAACCCAGCACATGTGGCCTCAAACCAGAGGACACACATCACCAAGGGGCTAGGAGTGAGGCAGGTGTCTGGAGGGGCACATTTAACTCTAATTTCCCACCAGGAAGTGGAATGAACCAAAGTCTCAGAGTGCCGTGCCGGACCCTGATTACGGCCTGAAGCAAACCTGCGGTTCTGTGACCAGTTTTCAAGGAAACGAGTTAAGAAAGGAAATCACGGGCACTGTAATTCACAAACCTGCAGAGTTATAAATGACAGCTATTGGCAAAAATATATTGAAGTAAGTCTGCTAAGAGGACTTGAAAACGAGGCAGAATTGCAGGAATCATATTTCAGGAGGTAGATTGGAATTGCATTTAAAGCATGTGAAAAGCAGCAGATCTTTGACAGTGATGCACTTGGACAAAAGTGCGTAAATATTTTTTCCTGAATATATTCAGGAAAAAACACATATGCCCTTTTTGGCCAACCAAGCACTCGAGAAATGGAAATCCGCACTACAATGAAGTCTCATTTCCCATTCGTCAAAAGGGCCATCTGAAAAAAGTGTAAAAACCAGAAACACAGGACAGGCCATGGAGAACAGGGAGCCTTGTTATGCTGATGGGCGGGATGTAAATTGCCAACAGACACTCTGGAGATGTTTATGGTGTATCCTGAAACATCTGAAAAACAAAGCTACAGAGCCTAGGGCACTTCCACTTTTGGCCCTATAGCTTAGGAAATTTAAAATCAACAAGACACAGCCAACACAAAATTTAGGGCTGCTGTGTTTACAAGAACCTCCAGTCCAGTACAAATTAAATATCCCAGAAAGAAAAAAATGGATAAAGAAGTTGTGCTACCTACGTACAACGGAATATCACTCAGCAATGAAATCAATGTCATCAGGCCTGTAGCAGCAAATTGAGTGGATTTAAGTATGATGGTTCTAAGAGAAATATGTCACACACAGAAAGATAATTATCATAAGATATCACTAATAGAGGGAGTGTAAACTTGGCTACACATAAACTAAATTACAAAACCGAACAGAGTCTCACATTTAGATAAACAACTTATGCTTCCTTAAGGGGAAAGTTGAGTTGGGGTGCTGTATAAAACCAGAGATTGAAATTAGCACACATACCGTTCCATAAGCCAAATATGTAATAGACAAGACCTACTCTTTGCTCAACGAAATAGACTCCTCCATGATGTATCACCTCACACCTGTTAGAACGGGCATCATCAGAAAATCTACAAACAACAAATGTTGGAAAGGGTGTGAAGATAAGGAACCCTCTTCCACGATTGTTGGGAATGTAAATTGATACAGTCACTGTGGAGAACATTATGGAGTTTCTTATAAAACTAAGAATAGAATTACCATGTGATACAGCAATCCCAGTACTGGGCATATACCCAGACAAAACCATAAATCAAAAAGAGACATTCACCGCAATGTTCATTGCATCAGTATTTACAATATCCAGGAAATGGAAGCAACCTAAATGCCCACAGACAGACGAATGCATAAAGATGTGGTACAAGTATAAAATGGAATATTACTAAGCCATAAAAAGGAATGAAATTGGGTCATTTGTAGAGACGTTGATGGATCTAGAGACTGTCATACAGAGTGAAGTAAGTCAGAAAGAGAAAAACAAATCTTGTATATTAATGCATATATGTGGAACCTAGAAAAATTGTACAGATGAACCATTTTGCAAGGCAAAAATACAGCAACAGA
>NW_021697371.1:715-1426 GCF_005190385.1 Monodon monoceros | reverse complement strand
CCACAGACAGACGAATGCATAAAGATGTGGTACAAGTATAAAATGGAGTATTACTAAGCCATAAAAAGGAATGAAATTGGGTCATTTGTAGAGACGTTGATGGATCTAGAGACTGTCATACAGAGTGAAGTAAGTCAGAAAGAGAAAAACAAATCTTGTATATTAATGCATATATGTGGAACCTAGAAAAATTGTACAGATGAACCGTTTTGCAAGGCAAAAATACAGCAACAGATGTAGACAACAAACGTATGGACACCAAGGGGGGAAAGCTGTTGGGGGTGGTGGTGGGAGGAGTTGAGATATTGGGATTGGCATGTATACATTTATATGTATAGAAGAGATAACCAAAAAGAACCTGCTGTATAAAAAAATAAAATAAAATTCAAAGTTAAAAAAATAAAATTAAAAAAATTAAAACAGAAAAAATATTCTTCCCTTCACATACATGTATTTATATGAATAAATTATTTCCATGCTTATATCTGTAAATACAAAAAAGAGGAATAAAATCTACCTTGAACCAAAAATGAAAAAAAGAAAAAAAAAAACAGAACCCACAAGTTACACAGAGGAAAACCGTATCAGGGCACTTGCTCCAGTTGTAAACAATTCTGAAGTTGGTCAGTGGTGGGGAATCATCTCCCATTCAGCCAGCAGGCCTCACGCAACAAGCGTCCTCATTGCAAAGCTGGGGGACCGTGCCGAGGC
>NW_021697371.1:0-615 GCF_005190385.1 Monodon monoceros | reverse complement strand
AAATACAAAAAAGAGGAATAAAATCTACCTTGAACCAAAAACGAAAAGAAGAAAAAAAATAACAGAACCCACCAGTTACACAGAGGAAAACCGTATCAGGGCACTTGCTCCAGTTGTAAACAATTCTGAAGTTGGTCAGTGGTGGGGAATCATCTCCCATTCAGCCAGCAGGCCCCACGCAACAAGCGTCCTCATTGCAAAGCTGGGGGACCGTGCCGAGGCATCTGTGAGTAAACGTGGGCTGAGCCCCAGGCCAGCTGCTGCTGAAATGTTCCCACCCTTCCCAGGTAAAACACCTGAATATGTACAAGGACTTGAAAGCCTAGAGGAAGGGCCATGGAGCCACATGAGCGACAGCATGCCAGCCGACTTGGTGCCTGCAGGCCAGCCAGGATGGTCCTGGCCCTGGGTGCTCTTCTGGAAGCTTTCCATTTCCCTGCCTGAGATACCCCTGCTGTCCCGGCCCCCACTGCTTTCTTCCTTCCTCACCTCTGCCCAGGGAGAAATTCCAGCGACAGGTATGGGTGACACATCCTCTTCTTTAGCAGGTGGCATCTTGGCAACTGCTGCAGAAAGTCCAGCAGAGCCCCACTCACACTGGGCCACCCACAAAGC
>NW_021697370.1:0-5019 GCF_005190385.1 Monodon monoceros | reverse complement strand
TTTCTCAGGCTAAAATATAAAGCTATAGGTTTTCTCATGTACCCCAAACGCTGAAAGATTTCAATAGCAATCTGTAGTTGAAGAACTTTCCACAGAATTAGACTTTTCAAATATCTGCACCTTATCTCTTTGTCATTTCTATTAATGCAGCTAGTTTTAATGTAAAAGTTAAGTGGTTTGGTTTCTGGGTCAAGATGGTAATTTCTGAAAGCTCCCTTTTCCTGTATAAACCCAGAAATGATAAATAAAAATGTCTTTAGATATTTTTAAATTCCTAGCTGTTCTTGAAAGGAAAAAAAGTAAATCTTTGTAGTTTAAAATAGCAGTAGCTATCTCCCCTTTAAAAAAGAGAATGCATGGGAGGAAAAAAGGGAAAGGGAGAAAGGCACTAAGCGAAGGAGTAAAAAATTGAATGAGAAAAAGAGAAAGAGAAGCGAATCATAAGACTATTTCACACAGAAATTGTCCCAACCCAAGGAACTCAAAGGAGAAATCTTTTCTGGAAATTGAGCTCATAAAATATAATAAAATTTATGAGAAACACCTGTACCATGAAAGTTGGTACTCAAGATCTATAAATAAGAGGTTTCCTATCTAAGAAAATAAAGATAAATCTATAAAGAGCTTTAAAGTACATATCTTTGAAAATCTTCATAAACAAAGATACAAGTCACACCACAAAATATCAATAAAATGGCAAGGTGTAGGAGATGAATAGGCAATTATTAAATAAGTACAGCCAAATATTTAAAAGGCTAAATTAGAAACTTAGAAAGAAAAAAATGCCTATTAACATTTTTTTTGTTTTTTTTGTTTTGTGGTACGCGGGTCTCTCACTGTTGTGGCCTCTCCCGTTGTGGAGCACAGGCTCCGGACGCGCAGGCTCAGCGGCCATGGCTCACGGGCCCAGCCGCTCCGCGGCATGTGGGATCTTTCCAGACCAGGGCACGAACCTGTGTCCCCTGCATCGGCAGGCAGACTCTCAACCACTGCGCCACCAGGGAAGCCCCTATTAACATTTTTAAAAGAAAGAATAGGTGAACTAAATATTACAACTGACAAAACCAAAGAGTGAACTAATGAATAGGAATAAGTAATCTGAAAGAAGAGAAGTCAGAATGAAAACAATATAAAAAGTTTTTATAATTGAGGAACTACAGGAATAGACCAAAAGAGCACAATTTACACAGAATACAATTTCAAAAGGAGTGAATAAAGAGAATAGTAAGTAGACAGAGACGATGGCAGACAGTTTTTCAGAAGTGAACAAAAGACATGAGTCCCTGAATTTAAAAAGCCCCCCGAGTATTGAATAAGATAATAAAGATGATATAAAATACACAGATGTCTAAAAAAAGGAGCAAAACTGGGGAACATTGAGGATAAAGAGAAAAATACTAAAAGTTATGAGACATTACCTACAAAGAAATGAGAATCTGACTATTGGCATATTTCTTATTATCAGCAATATATGCAGAAAACAATGACATAACATTATCAAAAGGTTTGTGGGAATATAAATAAGAAATTAGAACTCTATACTCAGGCAAAATGTCAAAAAAATCAAAAATAATTATCTTTCTCAAACATATGAAGTCTGAGAATGTTCCTGACTTAGACCCTCTTTGGAAGAACTACTAAATAACATACTTCACAATAAGAGAACATGAACCCAAAAGGAAGTTGTGGGATGTAAGAATCTAGAAGCCCACAGAGAATTTCTACACAAGTTAACTCTTAAGTACTCTATTAATATAAAATATTTTATTGCCAATGGGAACAAAATCAGGTGGTCTGATTGACCATGGCTCACCACTGATTGTTGTAAAATTAAGAATCATTTTACTCCAGAATGTGGAGGTCTAATTATTAATATTTTAAAACTCATGATGAAGGATCATAATTCTAAGGATTGGTGGACCTCCACCTTGTGCTTGCAGCTTCCAGCACAATCTCATCCAGCAGTGGGTTCAGGGAACAGTTCTTATTGCCATATATAATTAATTCTGAACCATGACTTGTAAAGAGCCAATTTCTGTTTTCTGGACACTTTGCAGACATATGAAACTAACCCTTCTTGTCAGAGCAGGATGCAAGGTGCTAGCTAATAAAACAAGTGTCTGGGAGGCCAGAAGCTAGAGATATCTACCTCCTTCTGGTCTGAAAAGGTTGTGGGAGATGTGTTGCCCCATCACTTGGGGTCTAGTAAGATGTGCTGTGGAAGGTTCCATAACTTGTGAAATGCACAAAGCTACCAGGCATCTGGGTGAATAGGAAATGTGAGAAATTACAGGTTAAATATTTGAGATATATGCATGATAAAGAGACGAATTCTTCTATAGTGTACGTAGAATAGTATGAAAATTCTGGTTACAGTGATCTTGGCACTACTTATACATTGCTCACCTGTAATTATGTTTCATATTTGCTAAATTTCTCAGTAAAACCCTTTGAAAGCAATGAGCCAAAAGAAGTTCATGTTCATTAAAAATATAAGTGCTAAATTTCCTTTCCTAAAAAAAGTTGATGACAAATATATAACTTGCCTAAAACATTTGTCTACATTTACCATCTACCTTGGGTGTCACAGAGATACCACTGACCATGCGAAAATCAGAAGACACAATCTGCTGGGAAAATACCAATATTTACTTCAAAAGCTAATAGTGATTTTAAGAGTCTCCCCAAAGGTATGATTTAACATATGTAGCTACAGAGGGTGTACCTACATGACATTCTGTAAAATATGACTGTTTATTTAGATCAAATGACTGTTCTTTAATATTTATTTTGCCCATTTTTATTCTGTTTCCTTATTCATATACATTATGTGACATGATAACTATAAATATGTTGTTCTATTAGCATAAAACTAAAAAATCTGTGAACTATATAAAAATGTCAAAGAAGAATTTAGACAAGATTTAAAACTGAATAACAATATAAATATCAAGATAGGGTTGCAACTAAAGAAACAGTTAAAAGGAAATTTATAAACTTAAATGCATATATTACAAAATAAAAAGGGTTCAAAAATTGTAAAAGTTTAAGCTGAATAAATAAATGATATAGAAAACAGACTAATAAAAAGAATAGTAAAATAGACAAACCTCTGATAAAATCAAAGAAAAAAGTGAAAAGTCACACATAAACAATATGTACATATATATATCAAAAATTTTAATCAGAATAATTTCATAAACAGTTCAAGATATTAAATTTGAGAACTTGGAAAAAACCAGATACTTTTCTAGAAAGTATAACTCACCAAAACTAACTTAAGGAGAAAATCTGAATAAACTTTCAACTGTTACAAAAAAAGTCAAATTTGTAGTTAAAATTCTATGTGTATATAAACATCACAGACCCAGATGGCTTTATAGGCAAGTAATGAAAAAGATTTAATGAACATAAAACCAGTATATTTCATAATCAGCTGTAAAGAATAGGAAAATAAATCTAACTTGGTGAACCTAATACCACCTTGGCACAAAAACAGATAAGGATGACATGAAAAGAAAAATCATAAGGCAAATTCACTCATCAGCATAGAGCCAAATGCAGCAAAATATATATGTATATATGTGTCTCCATAAATAGATATTATTTTGAGTATTTAAAACTTATAAATTGTATTAATATACATTCATAATATATTCATACTCATAGATTCATAATTATGTTGAATTTGACTAATTGGGATCAATCCAAGAAATACAATAATACAATTTACAAATATTTTTAAACACCCAAGATAATAATTATATATTATTTATGGAGATATATATAGTAAAAATAGACAAATTTGCATGGGAATGATACAAGACAATTTCAGGAAAGTGGTATACTTGGAGTGTAAGGGGGAGTTTGATAATTAAGGGATTAGGATGCTGCTCTAGCAGTATCTAATTTCTTTTATTTTAACTGAGGTAGAGCTAATTTACAAATGTAACAATCTAATTTTTACAAATTTACAAAACTTTACAAATCTAATTTTTTCTTAAAGAGAAGACTGTAAAGCTAATATGGCAAATATAAGTGCCTTTCCAAATATTGGTAATATTCATGGATGTGTGTTATTTTCTCTGCTTTCCTATTTGCTTGAAAATTTAATGATTACAAACATATATTTTTTTTATTTTTTATTTTTTTTAAGAATGCACTAAGAATAAACCTACCTAAGGAGACAAAAGACCTGTATGCAGAAAATTATAAGACACTGATGAAAAAAATTAAAGATGATACAAATAGATGGAGAGATATACCATGTCCTTGAATTGGAAGAATCAACATTGTGAAAATGACTCTACTACCCAAAGCAATCTACAGATTCAATGCAATCCCTATCAAACTACCACTGGCATTTTTCACAGAACTAGAACAAAAAATTTCACAATTTTTATGAAAACACAAAAGACCCCGAATAACCAAAGTAATCTTGAGAACGAAAAACAGAGCTGGAGGAATCAGGCTCCCTGACTTCAGACTATACTACAAAGCTACAGTAATCAAGACATTATGGTACTGGCACAAAAACAGAAAGATAGATCAATGGAACAGGATAGAAAGCCCAGAGATAAACCCACGCACATATGGTCACCTTATCTTTGATAAAGGAGGCAGGAATGTACAGTGGAGAAAGGGCAGCCTCTTCAATAAGTGGTGCTGGGAAAACTGGACAGGGACATGGAAAAGTATGAGATTAGATCACTCCCTAACACAATACACAAAAATAAGCTCAAAACGGATTACGGACCTAAATGTAAGGCCAGAAACTATCAAACTCTTAGAGGAAAACATAGGCAGAACACTCTATGACATAAATCACAGCAAGATCCTTTTTGACCCACCTCCTAGAGAAATGGAAAGAAAAACAAAAATAAACAAATGGGACCTAATGAAACTTCAAAGCTTTTGCACAGCAAAGGAAACCATAAACAAGACCAAAAGACAACCCTCAGAATGGGAGAAAATATTTCCAAATGAAGCAACTGATAAAGGATTAATCTCCAAAATTTA
>NW_021697369.1:18315-36365 GCF_005190385.1 Monodon monoceros | reverse complement strand
GTGTTAGCTCTTGTCTAAATGTTTGATAGAATTCACCTCTGATGCCATCTGGTTCTGGACTTTTGTTTGTTGGAAGATTTTTAATCACAGTTTCAATTTCATTACTTGTGATTGGTCTGTACATATTTTCTATTTCTTCCTGGTTCAGTCTTTGAAGGTTATACCTTTCTAAGAATTTGTCCATTTCTTCCAGGTTGTCCATTTTATTGGCATAGAGTTGCTTGTAGTAGTCTCTTAGGATGCTTTGTATTTCTGTGGTGTCTGATACAACTTCTGCTTTTTCATTTCTAATTTTATTGATTTGACTCCTCTCCCTCTTTTCCTTGAGTCTGGCTAAAGGTTTATCATTTTTGTTTATCTTCTCAAAGAACCAACTTTTAATTTTATTGATCTTTGCTACTGCTTTTATTTCATTTATTTCTGCTCTGATCTTTATGATTTCTTTCCTTCTACTAACTTTGGGTTTTGTTCTTCTTTCTCTAGTTCCTTTAGGTGTAAGGTTAGATTGTCTATTTGAGAATTTTCTTGTTTCTTGAGGTAGGCTTGTATTGCTATAAACTTCCCTCTTAGAACTGCTTTTGCTGCATCCCATAGGTTTTGGATCACCATGTTTTTGTTGTCGTTTGTCTCTAGGTAGTTTTTGATTTCCTCTTTTGTTTCTTCAGTGATCTCTTGGTTATTTAGTAACGTATTGTTTAGCCTCCATGTGTTTGTGTTTTTTACGTTTTTCTCCCTGTAATTGATTTCTAATCTCATAGCATTGTGGTCGGAAAACCTGCTTGGTATGATTTCAGTTTTCTTAAATTTACTGAGGCTTTATTTGCGACCCAAGATGTGATCTATCCCGGAGAATATTCTGTGTGCCATTGAGAAGAAACATGTAATCTGCTGTTTTTGGATGGAATGTCCTATAAATATCCATTAAATCTATCTGGTCTCGTGTGTCATTTAAAGCTCGTGTTTCCTTATTAATTTTCTGTCTGGATGATCTCCATTGGTGTAAGTGTGGTGTTAAAGTGCCCCGCTATTATTGTGTTACTGTCGATTTCCTCTCTTATGGCTGTTAGCAGTTGCCTTATATATATAGGTGCTCCTATGTTGGGTACATATATATTTATAATTGTTATATCTTCTTAGATTGTTCCCTTGATCATTATGTAGTGTCCTTCCTTGTCTCTTGTAACAATCGTTACTTTAGAATCTATTTTATCTGATATGAGTATTGCTACTCCAGCTTTCTTTTGATTTTCATTTGCATGGAATATATTTTTCCATCCCCTCACATTCAGTCTGTATGTGTCACTAGGTCTGAAATGGGTCTCTTGTAGACAGCATATACATGGGTCTTATTTTTGTATCCATTCAGTGAGCCTGTGTCTTTTGGTTGGAGCATTTGATCCATTCACGTTTAAGGTAATTATCGACATGTATGTTCCTCTTACTATTTTCTTAATTGTTGTGGGTTTGTCTTGGTGGGTCCTTTTCTTCTCTTGTGTTTCCCACTTAGAGAAGTTCCTTTAGCATTTGTTGTAGAGCTGGTTTCGTGGTGCTGAATTCTCTTAGCTTTTGCTTGTCTGTAAAGCTTTTGATTTCTCTGTCCAATCTGAATGAGATCCTTGCTGGGTGGAGTACTCTTGGTGGTAGGTTCTTCCCTTTCATCACTTTAAATGTATCATGCCACTCCCTTCTGGCTTGTAGATTTTCTGCTGAGAAATCAGCTGTTAACCTTATGGGAGTTCCATTGTATGTTATTTGTCATTTTTCCCTTGTTGCTTTCAATAATTTTTCTTTGTCTTTAATTTTTGTCAGTTGGATTACTGTGTGTCTCAGCATTTTTCTCCTTTAGTTTATCCTGCCTGGGACTCTCTGCGCTCTGTGGACTTTGGTGGTTATTTCTTTTCCCATGCTAGGGAAGTTTTCGACTATAATCTCTTCAAATATTTTCTTGGGTCCTTTCTCTCGCTCTTCTCCATCTGGGACCCCTATAATGTGAATATTGTTGCGTTTAATGTTGTCCCAGAAGTCTCTTAGGGTGTCTTCATTTATTTTCATTCTTTTTCTTTATTCTGTTCCATGGCAGTGATTTCCACCTTCCTGTCTTCCAGGTCACTTATCCGTTCTTCTGCCACAGTTATTCTGCTACTGATTCCTTTTAGTGTATTTTTCATTTCAGTTATTGTATTGTTCATCTCTGTTTGTATGTTCTTTAATTCTTCTAGGTGTTTGTTCCTTAATTCTTCTAGGTCTTTGTTAAGCATTTCTTGCATCTTCTCGATCTTTGCCTCCATTCTTTTCCCAAGGTCTTGGATCATCTTCACTATCATTATTCTGAATTCTTTTACTGGACGGTTGCCTATCCCCACCTCATTTCATTGTTTTTCTGGGGATTTATCTTGTTCCTTGATCTGGTATAAAGTCCTCTGCCTTTTCATTTTCTCTGTCTTTCTGTGAATGTGGTTTTCCGTCCACAGGCTGCAGAACTGTAGTTCTTCTTGCTTCTGCTGTCTGCTCTCCGGTGATTGAGTCTATCTTAGAGGCTTGTGCAAGCTTCCTTATGGGAGGGACTGGTGGTGGGTAGAGCTGGGCGTTTCTCTGGTGGGCAGAGCTCAATAAAACTTTAATCCGCTTGTCTGCTGATGCATGGGGCTGAGTACCCTCGCTGTTGGTTGTTTGGCCTGAGGTGACCCAGCACTGGAGCCTACCTCAGTCTTGGTGGGGGCTAATGGCGGACTCTGGGAGGGCTCACGCCAAGGAGTGTTTCCCAGAACTTCTGCTGCCAGTGTCGTCGTCCCCATGGTGATCCACAGCCACTCCCCACCTCTGCAGGAGACCCTCTAACACTAGCAGTTAGGTATGGTCATTCACCTATTGGGGTGACTGCTCCTTCCCCTAGGTCCTGATGTTCACACTACTTTGTGTGTGCCCTCCAAGAGTGGAGTCTCTATGGAGACTCTTGAGTCTCTGAATGCAGTTGAGACTCTGAGACTCATAGTGGAGTCGCACAGACTCTGGGTCCTGTGAAGCTTCGATGCTTTGTGCTTCTAGGAATCCTATAGGAGACGGTCCACAGCAGGTGAAGCTAATGCTGTCAGTAGAGGTGGTGAAGCCAAAGATCTGCAGTTCCGACGAGAGGTGCCGATGTACATACAGGACAAAATCATCTCGTGTGAATGTAGTTCAGGCACGTTTAAGATGAATGCAGTCATGTTAATGCCTAACATCTTCTATCATGTGCCTTTCCTCAGGGACCCCCTCCTCAGTTCCTGAGGCTCCTGTAAGTCATGTACAGGGGAATGGAGAGTGGGCTCTGTCCAGTCTGAGCCCTGAGTTACCCTGTGTGTATCTTAGGATACTTTGTGTTTCTGTGGTGGCTGTTGTAACATCTTCTCTTTCATTTCTGATTTATTTGGGTCCTCTCTTTTTAACAAAACCTACGACTGTTGTCTTTTATTCTTTGCAGAAGTTTAATAAGTGTTTGATCTACTACCCTTACTCTGTATACTTTTTGCAGTGAGATTTTTACTTTTGTTTGTTTTCTTGTTACTATCAATAATTAGTGAGACTTCTTTTAAGCTACCTTCAACACTGCTTATAAAGCTGCTTTATTAATGATGACACAGCTTTAATGGAAGTCATGTTCCGGTTGTAAATTAGAATGCAATGTGCCAGCAAAAAGCTCCTTAAGTTTATGTCTCATTATTTCTTCTTTTTTTAATTTAATTTTTATGTTTTATCAGAGTAAATTTGATTAAAATGTTTTGTTTGTTCTAGGTGTGCAAGATGTGGTTCTTTTACACATATACATGTATCTGTACTTCTTCAGATCTTTTTCTCATGTAGCTTATGACACAGTGTTGAGTAGTCTTCTCTTGGTATTCCGTAGGTCTCTGGTGATTATATATTTCACGTGTGCATCTATATCTATGTTAACCCCAATATCGTAATGTATCCAATCCTCACACCTTTCCATTTGGTGAACCATAACTTTGTTTAATGAATCTGTGATTGCCTTTCTCTGTGGAAATGTCTTCATTGGTATCCATTTTTAGGTAACACCTATAAGTGATATCATAGGATATGTGTCTTTCGCTTTCTCACTTACTACAAGTTGCGTGATTACCTCGACTCATGTATGGTGCTGCAAATGGCATTGTGCTATTTTTGCCCTTGGCTAGTATTCCATCTGTACGTGTACCAGTTCTTCTTTGTCCACTCACCTCTTGGTGGACTTTTTGGTTGCCTCCATGTCTTGGCTATTGTAATACTGCTGCAGTGCACATTTGCCTGCCTGTGTCTTTCCAGTTCTGTCTTCTTATATTATAGGCCCAGGAGTGGGCCTCCTGTATCATATCGTATCTCAGGGTTTACCTTTTAAATGCACCACGATTCTGTTCTCATTAGCGGCTCTTTCCAGGTTACATCCCACTTAAAGTTGAGGGTATGCATTTCTCCACAACACCTTCAGCATTTATTGTTTGTAGTTTTCTTGCTGATGGATATTCTGACTGGTGTGAGCTGCTACATCTTTGTGGTTGAATTTGCATGTGACTCATAAGGCATGTCCTTTTTATTTTTCAAACTGTGATTACAGCTTAGTTCTTCAAAGTGTTTTCTTAAAGTTTGTGTCACATTTTGAAATTTATTGGCCATTACATCCCTCAAGACATTTTGAGGGAAGGTTTCACTTACAGCCCTGCAGTACTTGTTCACAAGAAGTGACCATTAGCACAGGCTTTAAAGCTTCTTTAGCAGGTAACAGCCAGAGTGCGGCAGCCTTTCTTCATTCCCCATGCTGGTACTAGGGAAACAGACCTTCTGGCCAGTGGTCTTCCTCGGTTATAAATTAGAGTGGAATGTGCCCGGATAAACCCCGAAAAGCTGATGTCTGCTTAATTTTGCTTGTTCTTTAAATTTAATTTATATTTTTATTGGAGTAATATTGCATTGTGTATATGGACCACTTCTTGATGCATTCCTCTGTTGATGGACATTTTTGTTGCTTCCAAGTGTTGGCTATATTAAATATTGCTGGAGTGCAGGATTGCCAGCCTGTGACTTTTTTTTTTTTTTTTTTTTGCGGTACGCGGGCCTCTCACTGTTGTGGCCTCTCCCGTTGTGGAGCACAGGCTCCGGACGCGCAGGCTCAGCGGCCATGGCTCACGGGCCCAGCCGCTCTGCGGCATGTGGGATCTTCCCGGACCGGGGCACGAACACGTCTCCCCTGCATCGGCAGGCGGACTCTCAACCACTGGCCACCAGGGAAGCCCTCCTGTGACTTTCTGATTCTCATTTTCTCGGGTGACAGGCCCAGCAGTGGGTGTGACTGATTGACTAGTAGCTCAGTGTTTACATTTTCAAAGCACCTCCATTGTGTTTTCATTAGTGGCTCTTACCATGTCCCCCTTAGAACCAAGGGTACGAATTTGTCCACAATCCCTTCAGCATTTATTGTTTGCAGCATTTTTACTAATGCCCATTCTGACTGCTGTGACCTGATAGGTTTTTGTAATTTGGGTTTGCATGTCTTTAAAAATTCCTAAAATTCATGATTTTTCCATACCTTTTTTTTCTGTTAAAAAAAAAAAGTGTGAGTACAATATATCTCTTGAAATTTTCTTCTTGGAAGGTTGCCCTCTTTTGAATTTTTGGTCGATATTCGACCCCAGGATCTTTTTGGAGGGCAGGTGTCATTACAGAACTGCAAGTTTGGTGAATATTTAGTGACCATTAGCACTGGGTTTAAAGCTGCTGTTGTGGGAAATGGCCACAAGGAGGCAGCATTTCTCCATTCCCAAATCTGGGTACTAGGGCAGCAGAGCCTTTCTGGAAGTCGTGTTCCTAGGTTGTAAGTTAGAATGGAATGTGCCAGGAGAAATGCCCATAAGTTTATGTCTCATTACTTCTTCTTGGTTTTTAAAATTTATTTAATCCGGGTAATGATTAGATATTGTTTGTCCAGGTGTACACAGTCTGGTTCATTTGTACAATATATATGTCTATTCATGTTCAGATCCTCTTCCCATGTAAAATATTACAGAGTGTTCCATAGACCTCCCTTGCTCTACGGTCGGTCTTTTTGATATATGTTTATAATATGTATTTGTATACGTATGGTAACGCTAATCCTAATTTATCCATTCCGCCCACCTTTCCCTTTAGATAAGCATACTTAATATCTAAGTCTGTGAGTGTCTTCCTCTGTGGAAATATGTTCATTTGTGTCAGTTATTAGATAACGCCTATAAGTGATATCATAGGATATAGATCTTTTGCTTTCTGACTTACCTCATGTTCTGTGATTATCTCCAAACTCATCTATGGTGCCTCAAATAGCAGTGTTTCATTGTTTCCCATGGCTAATATTCTACTGTGTACATGGAACACTTCTTCTTTATCCATTCATCTGCTGATGGACATTTTGGTTGCTTCACTGTCTTGGCTATTGTGAATAAGGCTGCAGTGCAGCTTTTGCAGCCCGGGTCTTCTCGATTCTGGTCTTCTCAGGTGAGAGGCCCAGTGGTGTGACTGCTGGATTGAATGGTACCTCAATTTTTACTTTTAATCGCAGCTCCTTTCTGTTCTCATTATTGGCTGTTACCACTTTACATCTCACCAGCAGCTAGAGGGTACACAGTTCTCTAAAAGCCCTTCAGAATTTATTGTTTGTAGACTTTTTGCTGATGGTCAGTCGATTGGTGTGAGTTGAAATCTTTTTGTAGATTAGATTTGCATGAGTCTAATAATTCCTGAGGTTGAGCTTTTACCCATTTTCCTTTTTTTTTTAAAAAGAGTGAGTCAAACTTACCTCTTCATATACTATCTTCTTGAAAAATTTGCCAGTTTTGAATTTTATTGCCCATTCCCTACCTCTGCACAATTGTTTAGGGCAGGTGTCCTTTACAGCCCTGAGTCCTTGTGAATGTTAAGAGACCATTAGCTGTGGGCTTAAAGCCGCTCTTGCGGGAAATGGCCACAAGGTGGCAGAATTTCTACATTTCTAACTCTGGGTTTTTTGGCAGCAGAGCCTTCCTGGAAATCGTGTTAGTAGGCTTCAAATTAGAGTGGAATGTGCCAGGGCACATCCCCAAGAGATTATATCTCCTTACTTCTTGTTTGTTCTTTTAAATTTCATTTTTATTAATTATCAGAGCAAATTTGATAAAAAATGTTGTTTGTTGTAGGTGTACAGAATCTGGTTCATCATATCAATGTATCTGTCTATGCCTCTTTGGCTCCTTTCCCGTGTATGTTATTACAGAGTGTTGAGTAGACATCTCTTGGTATTCCATAGGTATTTTGTGATTATATATTTCATATGTATTGGTACATGTCTGTTAACCCCCATATCCTAATTCATACATTCCTTACACTGTTCCATTTGGTTAAACATAATTTTTTTTTCTTAATCCATGATTTTCCTTCTCTTGGAAATAAGTTCATGAGTATCAATTTTTAGGTAACACCTATAAGTGATGTCATAGGATATCTGTCTTTCAGTTTCTTTCTTACTTCAAGTTGGGTGATTATCTCTAGGTCCTTATATGGTGGTGCAAACAGCACTGTTTCATTGTTTTCCATAGCTAATATTCCATTGTTTACATGGACCACTTCTTCTTCGTGCATTTTTCTGTTGATGGACACTTTGGTTTCTTCCAAGTCTTGGCTATGTTAAATGTTCCTGCAGTGCAGGATGGCCAGCCTGTGTCTTTTCCATTCTGCTCTGCTCAGGTGACAGGCGCATGAAAGGACCTACCAGATCACATGGTAGCTCAATTTTTACCCTTAATCGCACCTCCATTATGTTCTCACTACTTTCTGTTACCAGCTTATATCCCCCCAGCAGCTAGAGGGTACACAGTTCTCTGAAACCCCATTCAGCATTTATTCTTTGTAGACTTTTTTTCTGAAGAACATTCTGACGGCTGTGAGGTGAACATTTCTGTAATTGGATTTGCATGGCTTTATTAATTGCTGATGCTGCGCATTTTTCAATTCCCTTTTATTTTAAAGAAAAAAAAAGACAAAATGTGCGTAAAATATGCCTCTTGAAATTGTCTTCTTGAAATGTTGACATCTTTTGAATTTTCTGGTCGATTTACGACCCCAGGATTTTTTTTGATGGCAGGTGTCATTTACAGGCCTGCAATTATTTTGAATATTAAGTGACCATTAGTGTTGTTGTGTGAAATGGCCAGAAGGCGGCAGCACTTCTCCTTGCCAAATCTGCTTAATAGGGCAACAGAGCCATAATGGAAGTTGTGGTGTAGGTTGCATATTAGAATGGAATGTGCCAGGAAAAGCCCCTTAAGATTATAGCTCATTACTTCTTGTTCGTTAATTTAATTTAATTTTTATTCTTTATCACAGCAAATTAGATTACAATGTTTTGTTTGTTCTAGGTGTGCAAGATGTGGTTCTTTTACACATACACATATATCTATTCTTCTTCAGATCCTTTTCCCATGTAAGTTATGACACAATGTTGAGTAGTCTTCTCTTGGTATGCCGTAGGTTTTTGGTGATTATATATTTCACATGTGTTTGTATATCTCTGTTAACCCCAATATCGTAATGTATCTAATTCTCACACCTTTCCGTTTGGTGAACCACAAGTTTGTTTAATGAATCTGTGGTTGCCTTTCTCTCTGGAAATATCTTCATAGGTATCAATTTTTAGGTAACACCCATAAGTGATATGATAGGATATGTGTCTTTCGCTTTCTCACTTACTACCAGTTGCATGATTACCCCTAGACTCCTCTGTGGTGCTGCAAATGGCATTGTTTCAGTTTTTTTCCTTGGCTAATATTCCATCTGTACATGTACCAGTTCTTCTTTGTCCACTCATCTCTTGATGAACGTTTAGGTTGCTTCCATGTCTTGGCTATTGTAATACTTCTACAGTGCAGATTTGCCTGCCTGTCTTTCCAATTCTGTCTTCTTAGGATATAGCCCGAGAAGTGGGCCTGCTGGAACATATAGTAGCTCAAGGTTTACCTTTTGAAGGCACATCCATTCTATTCCCATTAGTGGCTCTTAGCAGGTTACGTCCCACTGCAAATTGAGGGTATGCATTTCTCCAAAACCTCTTCAGCATTGATCATTTGTAGTTTTCTTTGCTGATGGTTATTCTGAGTGGTGTGATCTGATACCTCTTTGTGGTTGGATTTGCATGTCTCATACACCCTTGAAATTGAGCTTTCAGGCATGTCCTTTTATTTCTCAAACTGTTATTACAGCTGACTTCTTCAAATTGTTTTCTTGAAGTAGGTGCCACATTTTGAAATTTTTTGGCCTTTACCTGCATCAAGACTTTTTAAGGGCTGGTTTCATTTGCAGCCCTGCAGTACTTGTGTATATGAAGTGCCCATTAGCACAGATTTCAAAGCTGCTGTTGCAGGTATAGGCCAGAGGATGGCAGCATTTCTACGTTCCCCACTCTGGTACCTAGAGAAAGACTTTCCTGCCAGTGGTGTTCCTCAGTTATAAATTAGAGTGCAATGTGCCCTGGTATACCCCCAAAAGCTTACGTATCCTTACTTATGTTTGCTTTTTAAATTTAATTTATATTTTTCAGTGGAGTAATATTCCATTCTGTACATGGGCCATTTCTTCTTTGTGCATTCCTCTGCTGATGGACATTTTTGTTGCTTCCAAGTGTTGCCTCTGGTAAATATTGCTGGAGTGCAGTATTACCAGCCTGTGACTTTTGATTCTCATTTTCTCAGGTGATAGGCCCAACAGTGTGTATGATTCATTGACTGGTAGCTCAATGTTGACCTTTTCAAGACACCTGCATTGTGTTTTCATTAGTGGCTCTTACCACGTCCCAATTAACACCGAGGGTACACATTTTTCCACAACCCCTTCAGCATCTGTTGTTTGCAGAATGTTTGCTCATGGCCATTCTGACTGGTGTGAGCTGATAGGTTTTTGTAATTTGGATCTGCATGTCTTTAATAATTCCTAATATTCAGCATTTTCCCACACCTTCCTCTTTTATTTAGAAAAAAGAAGCGTGAGTACAATATACCTCTTGAAATTGTCTTCTTGGAAGGTTGCCCTCTTTTGAATTTTGTGGTTGATTTTCGACCCCAGGATTTTTTTTGAGAGCAGGTGTCATTTACATGCCTGCAATGATTGTGAATATTTAGTGACCATTAGCACTGGGTTTAAAGCTGGTGTTGCGGGAAACGGCCACAAGGTGGCAGCATTTCTCCATTCGCAAATCTGGTTACTAGGGCAGCAGAGCCTTTCTGGGAGTCGTGTTCCTAGATTGTAAATTAGAATGGAATGTGCCAGGAAATAGCCCCTGAAGTTTATGGCTCATTACTTCTTGTTCGTTGTTTTAGTTGTTTTAATCGGGGTAATGATTAGAATATAGTTTGTCCTACGTGTACACAGTCTGGTTCATTCGTACATCATATATATCTATTCATGTACAGATCCTTTTCCCATGTAGAGGATTACAGAGTGTTCTGTAGACCTCCCTCGCTATGTGGTCGGGCTTTTTGATATATGTACTTAATCTGCATTTGTATAGGTATGGTAAACCTAATCTTAATTTATCCATTGCCACCACCTTTCCTTTTAGATATGTATAGTTTGTTTTTTTAAGTCTGTGTGTGTCTTTCTCTGTGGAAATGTGTCCATTTTTGTCAGTTGTTAGGTAACACCTATAAGAGGTATCATAGGATATATGTCTTTTGCTTTCCAACTTACCTCATGTTCTGTGCTTATCTCTAGGCTCATCTATGATACCTCAAAGAGCAGTGTTTCATTGTTTCCCATGGCTAATATTCCATTGTGTACATGGACCACTTATTCTTTATCCGTTCATCTGTTGATGGACATTTAGGTTGCCTCCATGTCTTGGCTATTGTGAATAAGGCTGCAGTGCAGGTTTTGCAGCCTCTGTCTTCTGGATGCTGGTCTTCTCAGGTGAGAGGCACAGCGGTGTGCCTGCTGCATCGAATGGCAGCTCAATTTTTACGTTTAAATGCAGCTCCTTTCTGTTCTCATTATTGGCTGTTACCATTTTACATCTCACCAGCAGCTAGAGGGTACACAGTTCTCAAAAACCACTTCAACATTTATTATTTGTAGACTTTTTGTTGATGGTCAGTCGACCTGTGTGAGTTGAAACCTTTTTGTAGAGTAGATTTGCATGAGTGTAATAATTCCTGAGTTTGAGCTTTTATCCATTTTCCTTTTTTTTTAAAGACAGTGAGTAAAACTTACGTCTTCATACTATCTTCTTGAAAAATGTGCCTGTTTTGAATTATGTTGGCCATCCCCTACCTCAGCACAATTTTTTAGGGCCGGTGTCCTTTACAGACCTGAGTCCTTGTGAATGTTAAGTGACCATTAGCTGTGGGTTTAAGGCCGCTCTTGTGGGAAACGGCCACAAGGCGGCAGAATTTCTACATTTCCAACTCTGGGATTTTGGGCAACAGAGCATTCCTGGAAATCGTGTTAGTAGGCTTCAAATTAGAGTGGAATGTGCCAGCGCAAACCCCCAAGAGCTTGTATCTCCTTACTTGTTTGTTTTTTAAATTTAATTTTTATTAGGTATCAGAGCAAATTTGATAAAAATGTTGTTTCTCCTGGGTGTACAGAATCTGGTTCATCATATCAATGTATCTGTCTATTCATCTTTGGATCCTTTCCCGTGTAGGTTATTACAGAGTGTTGAGTAGACATCTCTTGGTATTCCATACGTATTTTGTGATTATATATTTCATATGTGTTAGTACATGTCTGTTTACCCCCATATCGTAATTCATTTATTCCTTACACCTTTCCATTTGGCTAAACATAATTTTATTTTCTTAGTCCATGCTTTTCCTTCTCTTGGAAATAAGTTCATGGGTATCAGTTTTTAGGTAACACCTACAATTGATGTCATAGGATATCTGTCTTTCAGTTTCTTTCTTACTTCAAGTTGGGTGATTATCTCTAGGTCCTTATATGGTGGTGCAAACGGCACTGTTTCATTGTTTTCCGTGGCTAAGCTAATTTTCCATTGTGTACGTGGACCACTTCTTCTTTGTGCATTTTTCTGTTCATGGACATTTTGGTTTATTCCAAGTCTTGGCTATGTTAAATGTTCCTGCACTGCAGGATTGCCAGCCTGTGTCTTTTTCATTCTGGTCTGCTCAGGTGATAGGCGCATCAAAGGACCTACGAGATCACATGGTAGCTCCATTTTTACCGTTAAACACACCTCCATTATGTTCTCACTACTGACAGTTACCAGTTTACATCCCGCCAGCAGCTAGAGGGTACACAGTTCTCTCAAACCACTTCGGCATTTATTCTTTGGAGACTTTTTGCTGATGGTCAGTCGACTGTTGTGAGTTGAAACCTTGTTGTAGATTAGATTTGCATGAGTCTAATAATTCCTGAGGTTGAGCTTCTATCCATTTTCCATTTTTTAACAGGAGAGTAAGTCAAACTTACCGCTTCATACTACCTTCTTGAAAATTTTGCCTTTTTTGAATTTTTTTGGCCATTCCTCACCTCAGGACATTTTTTGAGGGTAGGTGTCCTTTACAGCCCTGAGTTCTTGTGAATGTTAAGTGACCATTAGTTGTTGGTTTAAAGCCGCTCTTGTGGGAAACAGCCACAAGGTGGCAGCATTTCTACATTTCCAACTCTGGGTTTTTGGGCAACAGAGCCTTCCTGGAAATCGTGTTAGTAGGCTGCAAATTAGAGTGGATTGTGCCAGGGCACACCCCCAAGAGCGTATATCTCCTTACCTCTTGTTTGTTTTTTAAATTTAATTTTTATTTATTATCTGAGCAAATTTGATAAAAATGTTGTGTTTGTTCTAGGTGTACAGAATCTGGTTCATTATATCTATGTATCTATCTATTAATCTTTGGTTCCTCTCCCGTGTAGGTTATTACAGAGCGATGAGCTCAATTTTTAACTTTAAACGCACCGCCATTCTCATCTCACTACTGGCTGTTGCCAGTTTACGTCCCAGCAGCAGCTTGAGGGTACACAGTGCCCTAAAACCCTTTCAGCACTCATGTTTTGTAGACTATTTTGCTGATGATCATTCTGACGGTGGTAAGGTGAACGTTTTTGTAGATTGGATTTGCATGGATTTATTAGTTCCTGATATTGAGCGTTATTCCATGCATTTCTTCAAACAAAAAGAAAGAAAAGACAAAATGTGCGCAAAATATGCCTCTTGACATTGTCCTTTTGAAATGTTGACGTCTTTTGAATGTTCGGGTCGATTTACGACCCCAGGAATTTTTTGAGGCCCGGTGTCCTTTACAGTCCTGCCCATATTTTGAGTATTAAGTGATCATTAGCGCTTGGTTTAAAGCTGCTGTTGTGTGAAACAGCCACAAGGCGGCAGCATTTCTCCTTTACCAAATCTGGTTACCAGGGCAACAGGGCCTTAACGGAAGTCCTGTTCTAGGTTGAAAATTAGAATGGAATGTGCCAGGAAAAAGCCCCTTAAGTTTATGTCTCACTACTTCTTGTTCGTTTTTTTAATTTAATTTTTTATCACAGCAAATTTGATTACAATGTTTTGTTTGTTCTAGGTGTGCAAGATGTGGTTCTTTCACACATATACATATATCTACTTCGGATCCTTTTTTTTTTAAACATCTTTATTGGGGTATAATTGCTTTACAATGGTGTGTTAGTTTCTGCTTTGTAACAAAGTGAATCAGTTATACATATACATATGTTCCCATATCTCTTCCCTCTTGCGTCTCCCTCCCTCCCACCCTCCCCATCCCACCCCTCCAGGCGGTCACAAAGCACTGAGCTGATATCCCTGTGCTATGCCACTGCTTCCCACTAGCTATCTACCTTATGTTTGTTAGTGTATATATGTCCATGTCTCTCTCTCGCTTTGTCACAGCTCACCCTTCCCCCTCCCCACATCCTCAAGTCCGTTCTCCAGTAGGTCTGTGTCTTTATTTTTATTCCTGTCTTACCCCTAGGTTCTTCATGACATTTTTTTTTCTTAAATTCCATATATACGTGTTAACATACGGTATTTGTCTTTCTCTTTCTGACTTACTTTTCACTCTGTATGACAGACTCTAGGTCTATCCACCTCATTACAAATAGCTCAATTTCGTTTCTTTTTATGGCTGAGTAATATTCCATTGTATATATGTGCCACATCTTCTTTATCCATTCATCTGATGATGGGCACTTATGTTGTTTCCATCTCCGGGCTATTGTAAATAGAGCTGCAATGAACATTTTGGTACATGACTCTTTTTGAATTTTGGTTTTCTCAGGGTATATGCCCAGTAGTGGCATTGCTGGGTCATCTGGTAATTCTATTTGTAGATTTTTAAGGAACTTCCATACTGTTCTCCATAGTGGCTGAACCAATTCACATTCCCACCAGCACTGCAAGAGTGTTCCCTTTTCTCCACACCCTCTCCAGCATTTATTGCTTCTAGATTTTTTGATGATGGCCATTCTGACTGGTGTGAGATGATATCTCATTGTAGTTTTGATTTGCATTTCTCTAATGATTAATGATGTTGAGCATTGTTTCATGTGCTCGTTGGCAGTCTGTATATCTTCTTTGGGGAAATGTCTATTTAGGTCTTCTGCCCATTTCTGGATTGGGTTGTTTGTTTTTTAGTTATTGAGCTGCATGAGCTGCTTGTAAATTTTGGAAATTAATCCTTTGTCAGTTGCTTCATTTGCAAATATTTTCTCCCATTCTCAGGGTTGTCTTTTGGTCTTGTTTATGGTTTCCTTTGCTGTGCAAAAGCTTTGACGTTTCATTAGGTCCCATTTGTTTATTTTTGTTTTTATTCCCATTTCTCTAGGAGGTGGGTCAAAAAGGATATTGCTGTGCAAAAAGGATATTGCTGTGATTTATGTCATAGAGTGTTCTGCCTATGTTTTCCTCTAAGAGTTTGATAGTTTCTGGCCTTACATTTAGGTCTTTAATCCATTTTGAAGTTATTTTTGTGTATGGTGTTAGGGAGTGATCTAATCTCATACTTTTACGTGTACCTGTCCAGTTTTCCCAGCACCACTTATTGAAGAGGCTGTCCTTTCTCCACTGTACATTCCTGCCTCCTTTATCAAAGATAAGGTGACCATATGTGCGTGGGTTTATCTCTGGGCTTTCTATCCTGTTCCATTGATCTATCTTTCTGTTTTTGTGCCAGTACCATACTGTCTTGATTACTGTAGCTTTGTAGTATAGTCTGAAGTCAGGGAGCCTGATTCCTCCAGCTCCGTTTTTCATTCTCAAGATTGCTTTGGCTATCCGGGGTCTTTTGTGTTTCCATACAAATTGTGAAATTTTTTGTTCTAGTTCTGTGAGAAATGCCAGTGGTAGTTTGATAGGGGTTGCATTGAATCTGCAGATTGCTTTGGGTAGTAGAGTCATTTTCACAATGTTGATTCTTCCAATCCAAGAACATGGTATATCTCTCCATCTATTTGTATCATCTTTAATTTCTTTCCTCAGTGTCTTGTAATTTTCTGCATACAGGTCTTTTGTCTCCTTAGGTAGGTTTATTCCTAGATATTTTATTCTTTTGTTGCAATGGTAAATGGGAGTGTTTTCTTGAATTCAATTTCGGATTTTTCATCATAGTGTATAGGAATGCAAGAGATTTCTGTGCATTAATTTTGTATCCTGCAACTTTACCAAATTCATTGATTAGCTCTAGTAGTTTTCTGGTAGCATCTTTAGGATTCTCTATGTATAGTATCATGTCATCTGCAAACAGTGACAGCTTTACTTCTTTTCCAATTTGGATTCCTTTTGTTTCCTTTTCTTCTCTGATTGCTGTGGCTAAAACTTCCAAAACTATATTGAATAAGAGTGGTGAGAGTGGGCAACGTTGTCTTGTTCCCGGTCTTAGTGGAAATGCTTTCAGTTTTTCACCATTGTGGATGACGTTGGCTGTGGGCTTGTCATATATGGCCTTTATTATGTTGTGGAAAGTTCCCTCTATGCCTACTTTCTGCAGGGTTTTTATCATAAATGGGTGTTGAATTTTGTCAAAAGCTTTCTCTGCATCTATTGAGATGATCATATGGTCTTTCTCCTTCAATTTGTTAATATGGTTTATCACATTGATTGATTTGCGTATATTGAAGAATCCTTGCATTCCTGGAATAAACCCCACTTGATCATCGTGTACGATCCTTTTAATGTGCTGTTGGATTCTGTTTGCTAGTATTTTGTTGAGGATTTTTGCATCTGTATTCATCAGTGATATTGGCCTGTAGTTTTCTTTCTTTGTGACATCCTTGTGTGGTTTTGGTATCAAGGTGATGGTGGCCTCGTAGAATGAATTTGGGAGTGTTCCTCCCTCTGCTATATTTTGGAAGAGTTTGAGAAGGATAGGTCTTAGCTCTTCTCTAAATGTTTGATAGAATTCGCCTGTGAAGCCATCTGGTCCTGGGCTTTTGTTTGTTGGAAGATTTTTAATCACAGTTTCAATTTCGGTGCTTGTGATTGGTCTGTTCATGTTTTCTATTTCTTCCTGATTCAGTCTTGGCAGGTTGTGCATTTCTAAGAATTTGTCCATTTCTTCCAGGTTGTCCATTTTATTGGCATAGAGTTGCTTGTAGTAATCTCTCATGATCCTTTGTATTTCTGCAGTGTCAGTTCTCCGTTTTCATTTCTAATTCTATTGATTTGAGTCTTCTCCCTTTTTTTCTTGATCAGTCTGGCTAATGGTTTATCTATTTTGTTTTTCTTCTCAAAGAACCAGCTTTTAGTTTTATTGGTCTTTGCTGTCGTTTCCTTCATTTCTTTTTCATTTATTTCTGATCTGATTTTTATGATTTCTTTCCTTCTGCTAACTTTGGGGGGTTTTTTGTTCTTCTTTCTCTAATTGCTTTAGGTGCAAGGTTAGGTTGTTTATTCGAGATGTTTCGTGTTTCTTAAGGTGGGCTTGTATTGCTATAAACTTCCCTCTTAGAACTGCTTTTGCTGCACCCCATAGGTTGTGGGTTGTCGTGTCTCCACTGTCATTTGTTTCTAGGTATTTTTTTAATTTCCTCTTTGATTTCTTCAGTGATCACTTCGTTATTAAGTAGTGTATTGTTTAGCCTCCATGTGTTTGTATTTTTTACAGATCTTTTCCTGTAATTGATATCTAGTCTTATGGCGTTGTGGTCGGAAAAGATACTTGACGCAATTTCAATTTTCTTAAATTTACCAAGGCTTGATTTGTGACCCAAGATATGATCTATCCTGGAGAATGTTCCATGAGCACTTGAGAAAAATGTGTATTCTGTTGTTTTTGGATGGAGTGTCCTATAAATATCAATTAAGCCCATCTTGTTTAATGTATCGTTTAAAGCTTGTGTTTCCTTATTTATTTTCATTTCGGATGATCTGTCCATTGGTGACAGTGAGGTGTTAAAGTCCCGTACTATGAATGTGTTGCTGTCGCTTTCCCCTTTTATGGCTGTTAGTATTTGCCTTAGGTATCGAGGTGCTCCTATGTTGGGTGCATAAATATTTACGATTGTTATATCTTCTTCTTGGATCGATCCCTTGATCATTACGTAGTGTCCTTCTTTGTCTCTTCTAATAGTCTTTATTTTAAAGTCTATTTTGTCTGATATGAGAATTGCTACTCCAGCTTTCTTTTGGTTTCCATTTGCATGGAATATCTTTTTCCATCCCCTTACTTTCTGTCTGTATGTGTCTCTAGGTCTGAAGTGGATCTCTTTTAGACAGCATATATATGGGTCCTGTTTTTGTATCCATTCAGCCAATCTGTGTCTTTTGGTGGGAGCATTTAGTCCATTTACATTTAAGGTAATTATCGATATGTATGTTCCGTATTCCCATTTTCTAAATTGTTTTGGGTTCGTTATTGTAGGTCTTTTCCTTCTCTTGTGTTTCTTGCCTAGAGAAGTTCCTTTAGCATTTGTTGTAAAGCTGGTTTGGTGGTGCTGAACTCTCTCAGCTTTTGCTTGTCTGTAAAGGTTTTAATTTCTCCATGAAATCTGAATGAGATCCTTGCTGGGCAGAGTAATCTTGGTTGCAGGTTTTTCTCCTTCATCACTTTCAG
>NW_021697369.1:16129-18215 GCF_005190385.1 Monodon monoceros | reverse complement strand
TACCCTTAATTTGAAGTGGGACGTAACCTGCTAAGAGCCACTAATGGGAACAGAATGGAGGTACCTTTAAAAGGTAAACATTGAGCTACTATATGATCCAGCAGGCCCACTCCTGGGCCTATAACCTAAGAAGACAGAATTGGAAAGACACAGGCAGGAAAATCTGCATTGCAACAGTATTCCAATAGCCAAGACATGGAAGCAACCAAAACGTCCATCAACAGATGAGTGGACAAAGAACTGGTACATGTATAGATGGAATATTAGCCAAGGATAAAAATAGCACAATGCCATTTGCAGCACCATACATGAGTCTAGAGATAACCATGCAACTTGTAGTAAGTGAGAAAGCCATATATCCTATCATATCACTTATAGGTGTCACCTAAAAATTGATAACAATGAAGATATTTCCACAGAGAAAGGCAATCACAGATTCATTAAACAAACTTATGGTTCCCCAAATGGAAAGGTGTGAGGATTGCATACATTACGATATTGGGGTTAATGGAGATATACAAACACATGTGAAATATATAACCACCAAAGAACTATGGAATACCAAGAGAAGACTACTGAACATTGTGTCATAACCTACATGAGAAAAGGATCCGGGCGGAGGGGAAGAAGACAGGGAGATCACCTTCCTCCCCACAGATACACCAGAAATACATCTACACGTGGAACAACTCCTACAGAACACCTACTGAATGCTGGCAGAAGACCTCAGACCTCCCCAAAGTCAAGAAACTCCCCACGTACCTGAGTAGGGCAGAAGGAAAAAAGGAAAAAACAGAGACAAAAGAATAGGGATGGGACCTGCACCAGTGGGAGGGAGCTGTGAAGGAGGAAAGGTTTCCACACACTAGGAAGCCCCTTCATGGGTGGAGACTGCAGGAGGTGGAGGGGGGAGCTTCAGAGCCACGGAAGAGAGCACAGCAACACGGGTGTGGAGGGCAAAGTGGGGAGATTCCCGCACAGAGGATCGGTGCCGACCAGCACTCACCAGCCTGAGAAGCTTGTCTGCTCACCCGCCGGGGCAGGCGGGGCTGCGAGCTGAGGCTCGGGCTTTGATCGGAGCGCAGGGAGAGGACTGGGGTTGGCTGTGTGAACACAGCCTGAAGGGTTTAGTGCACCACGGCTAGCCGGGAGGGAGTCCGGGAAAAGTTCTGGAGCTGCAGAAGAGGCAAGAGACTTTTTCTTCCCTCTGTTTCCTGGTGCACGAGTAGAGGGGTTTAAGAGTGCTGCTTAAAGGAACTGCAGAGATGGGCGTGAGCCACGGCTAAAAGCACGGACCCCAGAGATGGGCAGGAGACGCTAAGTCTGCTGCTGCCGCCACCAAGGGGCCTATGTGCGAGCACAGGTCACTACGCACTCCCCTCTTCTGGGGAGGCTGTGCAGCCTGCCACTGCCAGGTTCCTGGGATCCAGGGACAACTTCCCTGGGAGAACGCACGGTGCGCCTCAGGCTGGTGCAACATCACGCCGGCCTCTGCCACTGCAGGCTCGCCCTGCACTCTGCGCCCCTCCCTCCCCCCGGCCTGAGTGAGCCAGAGCCTACGAATCAGCGGCTCCTTTAACCCCGTCCTTCTGAGCAAAAAACAGACGCCCTCCTGCGACCTACATGCAGAGGCGGTGCGAAATCCAAAGCTGAGCCACTGGGAGCTGTGAGAACAAAGAAGAGAAAGGGAAATCTCTCCCAGCAGCCTCAGAAGCAGTGGATTAAAGCCCCACAATCAACTTGATGTACCCTGAATCTGTGGAATACATGAATAAACAATGAATCATCCAAAATTGAGCAGGTGGACTTTGAGAGCAAGACTTATGATTTTTTTCCCCTTTTCCTCTTTTTGTGAGGGTGTATGTGTATGCTTCTGTGTGAGATTTTGTCTGTATAGCTTTGCCTCCACCATTTGTCCTAAGGTTCTATCTGTCCGTTTTTTTGTTTCTCTGGTCTATTTTTAAATTTTTTTTCTTAATAATTAATTTAATAAATTTATTATATTTTACTTTATCTTCTTTTTTTTTCCTTCCTTTCCTCCTTCCTTCCTTCCTCCTACTGTCCGTCCCTCTCTGCCTCCCTCCTT
>NW_021697369.1:14838-16029 GCF_005190385.1 Monodon monoceros | reverse complement strand
GGGCAGAGTAATCTTGGTTGCAGGTTTTTCTCCTTCATCACTTTCAGCATGTCCTGCCACTCCCTTCTGGCTTGCAGAGTTTCTGCTGAGAGATCAGCTGTTAAGCTTATGGGGATTCCCTTGTGTGTTATTTGTTGTTTTTCCCTTGCTGCTTTTAATATGCTTTCTTTGTATTTAGTTTCTGACAGTTTGATTAATATGTGTCTTGGCGTATTTCTCCTTGGATTTATCCTGTATGGGACTCTCTGTGCTTCCTGGACTTGATTAACTATTTCCTTTCCCATATTAGGGAAGTTTTCAACCATAATGTCTTCTATTCAAATATTTTCTCAGTCCCTTTCTTTTTCTCTTCTTCTTCTGGAACCCCTATAATTCGAAGGTTGGTGCGTTTAATGTTGTCCCAGAGGTCTCTGAGACTGTCCTCAGTTCTTTTCATTCTTTTTTCTTTATTCTGCTCTGCAGTAGTTATTTCCACTATTTTATCTTCCAGGTCACTTATCCGTCCTTCTGCCTCAGTTATTCTGCTATTGACCCCAACTAGAGTATTTTTCATTTCATTCATTGTGTTGTTCATCATTGTTTGTTTCATCTTTAGTTCTTCTAGGTCCTTGTTAAATGTTTCTTGCATTTTGTCTATTCTATTTCCAAGATTTTGGATCATCTTTACTATCATTATTCTGAATTCTTTTTCAGGTAGACTGCCTATTTCCTCTTCCTTTGTTAGGTCTGGTGCGTTTTTATCTTGCTCCTTCATCTGCTGTGTTTTTCTGTCTTCTCATTTTGCTTATCTTACTGTGTTTGGGGTCTCCTCTTTGCAGGCTGCAGGTTCGTAGTTCCCGTTGTTTTGGATGTCTGTCCCCAGTGGCTAAGGTTGGTTCAGTGGGTTGTGTACGCTTCCTGGTGGAGGGGACTAGTGCCTGTGTTCTGGGGGATGGGGCTGGATCTTGTCTCTCTGGTGGGCAGGTCCACGTCTGGTGGTGTGTTTTGGGGTGTCTGTGGACTTATTATGATTTTAGGCAGCCTCTCTGCTAATGGGTGGGGTTGTGTTCCTGTTTTGCTCGTTGTTTGGCATAGGGTGTCCAGCACTGTAGCTTGCTGGTCGTTGAGTGAAGCTGGGTGCTGGCGTTGAGATGGAGATCTCTGGGAGATTTTCACTGTTTTATATTATGTGGAGCTGGGAGGTCTCTTGTT
>NW_021697369.1:12661-14738 GCF_005190385.1 Monodon monoceros | reverse complement strand
AGAAAGGAGGGAGGCAGAGAGGGACGGACAGTAGGAGGAAGGAAGGAGGAAAGGAAGGGAAAAAAAGAAGATAAAGTAAAATATAATAAATTTATTAAATTAATTATTAAGAAAAAAAATTTAAAAATAGACCAGAGAAACAAAAAAACGGATGGATAGAACCTTAGGACAAATGGTGGAGGCAAAGCTATAGAGACAAAATCTCACACAGAAGCATAGACATACACCCTCACAAAAAGAGGAAAAGGGGAAAAAAATCATAAGTCTTGCTCTCAAAGTCCACCTGCTCAATTTCGGATGATTCGTTGTCTATTCATGTATTACACAGATGCAGGGTACATCAAGTTGATTGTGGAGCTTTAATCTGCTGCTTCTGAGGCTGCTGGGAGAGATTTCCCTTTCTCTTCTTTTTTCTCACAGCTCCCAGGGGCTCAGCTTTGGATTTCGCACCGCCTCTGCATGTAGGTCGCAGGAGGGCGTCTGTTTTTTGCTCAGAAGGATGGGGTTAAAGGAGCCGCTGATTCGTGGGTTCTGGCTCACTCAGGCTGGGGGGAGGGAGGGGCACAGTGCAGGGCCAGCCTGCAGAGGCCAGCGTGATGTTGCACCAGCCTGAGGCGCACCATGCGTTCTCCCAGGGAAGTTGTCCCTGGATCCCAGGAACCTGGCAGTGGCAGGCTGCACAGCCTCCCCAAAAGAGGGGAGTGGATAGTGACCTGTGCTCGCACATAGGCCCCTTGGTGGCAGCAGCAGCAGACTTAGCGTCTCCTGCCCATCTCTGGGGTCCGCGCTTTTAGCCGTGGCTCACGCCCGTCTCTGCGGTTCCTTTAAGCAGCGCTCTTAAACCCCTCTCCTCGCACACCAGGAAACAAAGAGAGAAGAAAAAGTCTCTTGCCTCTTCTGCAGCTCCAGAACTTTTCCCGGACTCCCTCCCGGCTAGCCGTGGTGCACTAAACCCTTCAGGCTGTGTTCACACAGCCAACCCCAGTCCTCTCCCTGTGCTCCGATCAAAGCCTGAGCCTCAGCTCGCAGCCCCGCCCGCCCTGGCGGGTGAGCAGACAAGCTTCTCGGGCTGGTGAGTGCCGGTCAGCACCCATCCTCTGTGCGGGAATCTCCCCACTTTGCCCTCCACACCCCTGTTGCTGTGCTCTCTTCCGTGGCTCTGAAGCTCACCCCTCCACCTCCCGCAGTCTCCACCCATGAAGGGGCTTCCTAGTGTGTGGAAACCTTTCCTCCTTCACAGCTCCCTCCCACTGGTGCAGGTCCTGTCCCTATTCTTTTGTCTCTGTTTTTTCTTTTTTTCTTCTGCCCTACCCAGGTACATGGGGAGTTTCTTGACTTTGGGGAGGTCTGAGGTCTTCTGCCAGCATTCAGTAGGTGTTCTGTAGGAGTTGTTCCACGTGTAGATGTATTTCTGGTGTATCTGTGGGGAGGAAGGTGATCTCCCCGTCTTCTTCCTCTCCGCCCGGATCCTTTTCTCATGTAGGTTATGACACAATGTTCAGTAGTCTTCTCTTGGTATTCCATAGGTCTTTGGTGGTTATATATTTCACGTGTGTTTGTATATCTCCATTAACCCAAATATCGTAATGTATCCAATCCTCACACCTTTCCATTTGGGGAACCATAAGTTTGTTTAATGAATCTGTGATTGCCTTTCTCTGTGGAAATATCTTCATTGTTATCAATTTTTAGGTGACACCTATAAGTGATATGATAGGATATATGGCTTTCTCACTTACTACAAGTTGCATGGTTATCTCTAGACTCATGTATGGTGCTGCAAATGGCATTGTGCTATTTTTTTCCTTGGCTAATATTCCATCTATACATGTACCAGTTCTTTGTCCACTCATCTGTTGATGGACGTTTTGGATGCTTCCATGTCTTGGCTATTGTAATACTGTTGCAATGCAGATTTTCCTGCCTGTGTCTTTCCAATTCTGTCTTCTTAGGTTATAGGCCCAGGAGTGGGCCTGCTGGATCATATAGTAGCTCAATGTTTACCTTTTAAAGGCACCTCCATTCTGTTGCCATTAGTGGCTCTTAGCAGGTTACGTCCCACTTCAAATTAAGGGTA
>NW_021697369.1:1546-12561 GCF_005190385.1 Monodon monoceros | reverse complement strand
CCATTAGTGGCTCTTAGCAGGTTACGTCCCACTTCAAATTAAGGGTATGCGTTTCTCCACAACCTCTTCAGCATTGATCGTTTGTAATTTCTTTCCTGATGGTTATTCTGAATGGTGTGAGCTGATACCTCTGTGTGGTTGGATTTGCATGTGTCTCATAATCCCTTGAAATTGAGCTTTCAGGCATGTCCTTTTATTTTTCAAACTGTTATTACAGCTTACTTCTTCAAATGGTTTTCTTGAAATATGTGCCACAGTTTGAAATATTTTGGCCTTTACCTCCCTCAAGACATGATGAGGGCAGGTTTCCTTTACAGCCCTGCAGTACTTGTCCATATGAAGTGACCATTAGCATAGGTTTTAAAGCTGCTTTTTCTGGTAACGGCCAGAGTGTGGCAGCGTTTCATAATTCTATGAAATGTAATTGAACACAATATATATTTTTTCTTTTAAATTTCCATTGTTACTTTTTGAAAGTACAATTATAATTCAAGTTCTTAGTAACAAGTGAAATTTAAAAAGATTAAAGGAAAAGATAATATTTTACCACTTGCCATCTTTTCCCATTTACTGAAACGACCAGCATAATATGTAGATTTCTCATTTTATCCAGGTGTTCTATACATCTGGAACATCATGTTTCTCCCTGTAGAAGAACAGATTTAGCTCTCACACTTTTTATAGGCTGCATAACAGTCCATAGAACAGAAGTAGCGACTATCTCAGACTTAGCTTTTTGAGGGATACTCAGGATACTTTGTTTTATTTTGTTGTTCTGCTAATTATTTTTAACCAGAGAAAAATATTTTTTAAAATACAAAAAAAAAAAAAGAAAATTAACTTACAGATAAGGATTAGGGTTTAGGATACAGGTTAGGGTATGGTTTAGGGTACACGTTAGTGTTAGTGTACAGGTTAGGACTAGGGTACGGGACAGGGTAAGGCTTAGGGTAAGGGTTACGTTTACGGTTAGGGCACGGGTATGGTTTAGAGTACAAGTTAGGGTATGGATCAGTGTTAATGTGCGGGTTAGGTTTAGAATACGGGTTAGGGTTAGGGAAAGGGTATGGTTTAGGGTACACGTTAGGATACAACAACGGGTTAGGGTTAGGGTACGGGTTAGGGTATGGGTTAGTGTTAGTGTACAGGTTAGGTTACTACAACTGGTTAGGTTTAGGGTATGTGTTAGGGTACAGATTAGTGTTAGTGTATGGGTTAGGATTAGGGTACGGGTTAGGGTAAGGCATAGGATATGGGTTAGGTTGTTAGGGTAGGGGTTTGGGTTAGGGTTAGCGTTAGGGAACGGGTACGGTTTAGGGTAGAGTTTAGCATATGACAATGGGTTAGAGTTAAGGTACGGGTTACTGTTAGTGTTCGGGTTAGGGTAAGCTTTCGGGTAAGGGTTAGGGTTACGGAACAGGGACAGTTTAGGGTACAGGTTAGCGTACATGTTAGGGTACAGGTTAGTGTTAGGGTATGGGTTAGGATTAGGGTACGGGTTAGGGTAAGGTTTCGGATAAGGGTTAGGTTTAGGGATAGGGATAGGGAATGGGTACGGGATAGGGAACGGGTATGGTTTAGGGTACGACAACGGATTAGGGTTAGGGTATGTGTTAGGGTATGGGTTAGTGTATGGGTTAGGATTAGGGTACGGTTACGGTAAGGTTTAGGGTGAGGGTAAGGGTTAGGGTACGGATTTGGGTAAAGCTTAGGGTAAGGTTTAGGGTTAGGGTTAGGGTATGGGTACGGTTTAGGGTACAGATTAGGAAAGCTTAGGGTAAGGGTTAGGGTTACGGAATGGGTACGGTTTAGGGTACAGATTAGGGTATGACAACGGGTTAGGGTATGTGTTAGGGTATGGTTTAGTGTATGGGTTAGGATTAGGTTTCAGGTTAGTGTAAGGTTTAGGGTACAGGTTAGGGTATGACAACGGGTTAGGGTATGTGTTAAGGTACGGGTTAGGGTATGGTTTAGGGTACCGGTTAGTGTACAACAGCAGGTTTGGTTAGAGTACATGTTAGGGTGTGGGTTAGTGTTAGTGTATGGGTTAGGATTAGGTTGTGGGTTAGGGTACGGTTTAGGGTTAGGGAAAGGTATGGATTAGGGCACAGGTTAGGGTACAACAACGTGTTAGGGTACCTGTTAGTGTCAGGGTTACTGTTAGTGTATGGGTTACGATTAGGACTCGGGTGAGTGTAAGGTTTAGAGTTAGGGTTAGGGTACGTGTTATTGTTAGTGTACAGGTTATTATTAGGGCATGGTTAGTGTAAGGATTAGGGTTAGGGTTACGGTTAGGGAACGGGTACGGTTTAGGTTACAGTTTAGTGTATGACAACATCAGCGTTTGGGGGTTTATCCGGGCACATTCATCTCTAATGTATAAACGAGGAACACCACTGGCAGGAAGGTCTGTTTCCCTGGTTACCACAATGGGGAAAGCAGAAATGCTGCTGCCCAATGGCCGTTACCTGCAACACCAGCTTTAAAACCTGTGCTAATCATCACTTCATATGCACAAGTACTGGAGGGCTATAAATGAAACCTGCCCTCAAAATGTCTTCAGAGAGGTAATGGCCAAAATATTTCACAATGTGACACATACTTCAAGAAAACCATTTGAAGAGGTAAGCTCTACTCACAGTTTGAAGACAAAAAGGACATGCCTGAAAGCCCAATTTCAAGGCATTACGAGACGCATGCAAGTCCAACCACAAAGAGGTATCAGCTCACAGCAGTCAGAATAAAAATTAGTAGAAAAACTACAAACAATAAATGCTGAAGGGGTTATGGAGAACTGCTACCCTCAACTTTAAGTGGGATGTAACCTGGTAAGAGCCACTAATGGAACAGAATGGAGGTGCCTTTACAAGGTAAACATTTGGCTACCATATGATCCAGCAGGCCCACACCTTGGCCTGTAAACGAAGACGACAGAATTGGAAAGACACAGGCAGGCAAATGTGCATTGCAGCAGTATTACAATAGCCAAGACATGGAAGCAACCAAAAAGTCCATCAACAGATGAGTGGACAAAGAAGAACCGGTACATGTACAGATAGAATATTAGCCAAGGAAAAAAATGATGCAATGCCATTTGCAACACCATAGATGAGTCTAGAAGTAATCACACAACTTGTCATAAGTGAGAAAGCGAAAGACACATATCCTATGATATCACTTATAGGTGTTACCTAAATATTGACACCAGTGAAGATATTTCCACAGAGAAAGGCAATCACAGATTTATTAAACAAACTTATGGTTCACCAATGGAAAGGTGTGAGGATTGGATACATTAGGATGTCGGGGTTAACAGAGATATACAAACACAGGTGAAGTATATAATCACCAAAGACCTACAGAATACCAAGAGAAGACTACTGAACATTGTGTCATAACCTACATGGGAAAAGGATCCAAAGAACAATAGATATATGTATATGTGTAAAACAACCCCATCTTGCACACCTAGAACAAGCAAAACATTGTAATCACACTTGCTGTGATAAAAAAATTAAATTTAAAAAATGAACAAGAAGTAGTGAGATATAAACTTAAGGGGCTTTTTCCTGGCACATTCCATTGTAATTTACAACCTAGAACACGACTTCCATTAGGCTCTGTTGCCCTAATAACCAGATTTGTTAAAGGAGAACTGCTGCCACCTTGTGGCCGTTTCACACAACAGCAGCTCTAAACCCAGCGATAATGGTTACTTGATATTCAAAATAATTCCAGGCCTGTAAATGACACCTGCCCTCTAAACAAATCCGTGGGTAGTAAATCGAGCAAAAATCTCAAAAGACGTGCATATTTCAAAACAAGAATTTAAAGAGGCATATTTTACGCACATTTTGTGTTCTTTTTCTTTCTGTTTGTTAAAAAAAGGGCAAGGAAAAATGCTCAACATCAGGAATTAATAAAGCCATGCAAATCCAGTCTACAAAAACGTTCACCTCACAGCCGTCAGAATGATCATCAGCAAAAAAGTCTACAAAGTATAAATGCTGAAGGGGTTTTAGAGAACTGTTTACCCTCTAGCTGCTGGTGGGATGTAACCTGGTAACAGCCAGTACTGAAAACAGAATGGAGGTGTGTTTAAAGGTAAAAATTGAGCTCCCATGTGATCTGGTAGGCTCACTGATGGGCCTATCATCTGAGTAGACCAGAATAAAAAAGACACAGGCTGGCAATCCTGCACTGCAGCGACATGTACCACAGCCAAGACCTGGAAGAAACGAAAAGGTCCATCAACAGAAAAATGCACCAAGAAGAAGTGGTCCATGTACACAATGGAATATTAGCCATGGAAAAGCATGGAACAGGGCCGTTGGCACCACCATAGAAGGAGCTAGAGATAATCACCCAACTTGAAGTAAGAAAGAAACCAAAAGACAGATATCCTATGACATCACTTATATGTGTAACCTAAAAATTGATACCCATGACATACTTTCCAAGAGAAGGACACGCATAGATTCAGAAAACCAAATTATGTTTAACCAAATGGAAAGGTGTAAGGGAGGTATGAATTAGGATATGGGGGTTAACAGACATGTAGTAATACATATGAAACATATAATCACAAAATACCTATGGAATACCAAGAGCGGTCTACTCAACATTCTGTAATAACCTACACGGGAAAGTATCCAAAGATGAATAGATCGATACCTACATAAAATGAACCAGACTCTGTGTACCTAGAACACACACAACATTTTAATCAAATTTACTCTGATACTAAATAAAAATTAAATTTAAAAATCCAACAAGGAGTAAGGAGATATAAGCTCTTGGGGGTTTGCCCTGGCACATTCCACCCTAATTTGCAGCCTACTAACAGGATTTCCAGGAAGGCTCTGTTGCTCAAAACCCAGAGTTGGAAATGGAGAAATGCTGCCGCCTTGTGGCCGTTTGCGGCAAGAGCGGCTTTAAACCCACTGCTAATGGTCACTTAACATTCACAAAGACTCAGGGCTGTAAAGGACACCTGCCCTCAAAAAATGTCCTGAGCTAGGGAATGACCAAAAATATTCAAGACATGCAAATGTTTAAAGGAGATAGTATGAAGAGATAAGTTTACAAACTCTTCTTCAAAAGAAAGGAAAATGGATAAAAGCTCAACATCAGGAATTATTAGACTCATGCAAATCTAATCTACAAAAAGGTTTCAACTCACACACGTCAACTACCATCAGCAGAAAGTCTACAAACAATACATGCTGAAAGGGTTTTAGAGAACTGTGTACCCTGTAGCTGCTGGTGAGATGTAAATTGGTTACAGCCAATAATGAGAACAGAAAGGAGCTGCGTTTAAAAGTAAAAACTGGGGCTTCCCTGGTGGTGCAGTGGTTGAGAGTCCACCTTCCGATGCAGGGGACACGGGTTCGTGCCCCAGTCTGGGAAGATCCCACATGCCATGGAGCAACTAGGCCCGTGAGGCATGGCCACTGAGTGTGCACGTCCAGAGCTTGTGCTCTGCAACTGGAGAGGTTGCAACAGTGAGAGACCATCATACCGCAAAAAAAAAAAAAAAAAAAAAAGTAAAACCGAGCCACCATTGCATCCAGCATGCCCAACGCTGAGCCTCTCAACTGAGAAGACCAGCATCCAGAAGACAGAGGATGCAAAAGCTGCACTGCAGCCACTTTCACAATAGCCAAGATACGAAAGCAACCAAAATGTCCATCAACAGATGAATGGATAAAGAAGAAGTGGTCCATGTACACAATGGAATATTAGCCTTGGAAAACAATGAAACACTGCTCTTTGTGGCACGATAGATGAGCCTAGAGATAATCACAGAACATGAGGTAAGTCGGAAAGCAAAATACATATCCTATGATATCACTTACAGGCATTATCTAAAAACTGACCCAAATGAACATATTTCCACAGAGAAAGACACTCACAGACTTAGAAAACAAATTATGCTTATCTAAAAGGAAAGGTGGAGGGAATGGATAAATTAAGATCAGGTTTACCATACGTGTACAAATGCATATTAAATACATATGTCAAAAATACCGACCATAGAGAAACAGAGGTCTACGGGACACTCTTCAATAATTTACATGGAAGGAGGATCTGTACATCTATATCTATATCTGTCTATCTATATATCTATATATACATATATATAAATATAATGTACAAATGAACCAGATTGTGTCACCTAGGACAAACAATATTCTAATCATTACCCTGATTAAAAAATTAACACAACGAACAAGAAGTAATATGACATAAACTTATGGGGTTTTCTCCTGGCACATTGCATTTAATTTACAACCTGGGAACATGACTTCCAGAAAGGTTCTGCTGCCCTAGTAACTCGATTTGGGGATGGAGAAATGCTGCCGTCTTGTGGCCGTTTCCCACAACAGCAGCTTGAAAACCAGTGCTAAGGGTCACGAAATATTCACACTCATTGCAGGCCTGTAAATGACACCTGCCCTCAAAAAAAATCCTGGCATCGAAAATCAGCCAAAAAAATCAAGAGGGCAACCTTCCAAGAAAATTTCAAGACGTTTATTGTACTCACAGTTTTTTTCTGTTTTTGTTTAACAGAATAAAAAAAGGCGTGGAAAAAAGCTGAACATTAGGAATTATTAAAGACATGCAAATCCAAATTACAAAAACCTATCAGCTCACACCAGTCAGAATAGTCATCAGCAAAAGTTCTGCAAACAATAAATGCTGAAGGGGTTGTGGAGAAATGCGTATCCTCGGTTCTAAGTAGGACGTGGTAAGAGCCACTAATGAAAACACAATGCAGATGCCTCGAAAGGGTACACATTGAGCTACCATTCAATCAAGCATACCCACTGCTGGGCCTATCGCCTGAGAGAATGAGAATCAAAAAGACACAGGCTGGCAATCCTGCACTCCATCCATATTTACCATTGCCAACACTTGGAAGCAACGAAAATGTCCATCAACAGAGGAATGCACAAAGAAGTAGTGGTCCATGTACACAATGGAATATTACTCCAATAAAAACTATAAATTCAATTTAAAAAACAAACAGAAGTAAGGAGACATCAGCTTTGGGGTATTTATGCGGGGACACTCCACTTTAATTTATAACAAAGGAACACCACTGGCAAGAAGGTCTGTTTCCCTAGTTACCAGAGTGGGGAAAGCAGAAATGCTGCCACCCTCTGGCCGTTACCTGTAACAGCAGCATTAAAACCTGTACTAATGGTCACTTCATATACACAAGTACTGGAGGGCTGTAAATGAAACCTGCCCTCAAAATGTCTTGAGGGGTGTAATGGCCAAAATACTTCAAAATGTGGCACATACTTCAAGAAAACAATTTGAAGACGTAAGCTGTACTCACAGTTTGAAGAAAAAAAGGACATGCCTGAAAGTTCAATTTCAGGGGATTATGAGACGCATGCAAGTCCAACTACAAAGAGGTATCAGCTCACACCAATCAGAATAACCATCAGCAAAAAAACTACAAACAATAAATGCTGAAGTGATTGTGGAGAAGTGTGCATAGCCTCAAATTTAAGTGGGACTTAACCTGGTAAGAGCCACTAATGACAACAGAATGGAGGTGCCGTTACAAGGTAAACATTGAGCTACAATATGATCCAGGAGGTCCAGTCCTGGGCCTATAACATAATAAGACAGAATTAGAAAGACACAGGAGGGCAAATCTACATTGCAGCAGTATTACAATAGCCAAGACATGGAAGCAAACAAAACGTCCATCAACAGATGAGTGGACAAAGAACTGGTAGATGTACAGATGGAATGTTAGCCAAGGAAAAAAATAGCACAATGCCATTTGCAGCACCATACATGAGTCTAGAGGGCATCAAGCAACTTGTAGTAAGTCATAAAGCAAAAGACACATATCCTATGATATCACTTAGAGGTGTTAACTAAAAATTGATACCAGTGAAGATATTTCCACAGAGAAGGCAATCACAGATTCATTAAACAAACTTATGGTTCACCAATGGAAAGATGTGAGATTGTATACATTAGGATTGTATACATTAGGATATTGGGTTTAACAGAGATATACAAACACAGGTGAAATATATAATCACCAGAGCTATGGAACACCGAGAACACTACACAACATTGTGTCATAACCTACATGGGAAAAGGATCCGAAGAAGAATAGATATACGTATATATGTAAAAGGACCACATCTCGCACACCTAGCACAAGCAAAACATTGTAATCAAAGTTGCTGTGATAAAAAATAAAAATTAAGAAAAGGAACAAGTAGTGTGGTGAGACACATTGTCCCAGAACTTATAGTTTAGATTGTAATTCCTGGAATCAATGATGGAATGCTTTGATTTGAAACTGTTTGTACTGAAACTGCTTTTATTGCTAACCGCATGACTTAGCCTCTGGGAAAATTGAGCTTTGCTTGCCAAGCATATTGTGAACAGGATAGTTCTGAGTTCCAGGTGGCCGACCCGAGATGTTAAGATTAGCACGAACATCCTGTTTACCCTGGGGTATAAAACAGCACCCGTGTGAAGGCTCGGGGTCTCACCCTTCTTTTGGGAGAGGCCCCGATCGATCGGTTTGTGTTTCTGTGCTTAATAAACGCCTATTACTAATATACTTTTGATCTACACTGGCTCTTGGTGTTCTTCCTTGGTGCTGGTTCCTCTCCGGGGGAGTTCACAGGTGTGTGTGGGACCACAGGAGTAGTAGTGAGACAAACTTAAGGGGCTTTTTCCTGGCACACTGCATTCTAATTTACAACCTACAACAAGACTTCCATTGAGGCTCTGTTGCCCTAGTAACCAGATTTTGTAAAGGAGAACTGCTGCCACCTTGTGACCATTTCTCCAAACAGCAGCTTTAAACAGCGCTAGAGCGGAGGGGAAGATGGCGGAAGAGTAAGACTCGGAGATCACCTTCCTCCCCACAGATACACCAGAAATACATCTACACGTGGAACAACTCCTACAGAACACCTACTGAATGCTGGCAGAAGACCTCAGACCTCCCAAAAGGCAAGAAACTCCCCATGTACCTGGGTAGGGCAGAAGAAAAAAAGAAAAAACAGAGACAAAAGAATAGTGACGGGACCTGCACCAGTGGGAGGGAGCTGTGAAGGAGGAAAGGTTTCCACACACTAGGAAGCCCCTTTGTGGGCGGAGACTGCGGGAGGCGGAGGGGGTAGCTTCAGAGCCGCGGAGGAGAGCACAGCAACAGGGGTGTGGAGGGCAAAGTGGGGAGATTCCCGCACAGAGTATCGGTGCTGACCGGCACTCACCAGCCCGAGAGGTTTGTCTGCTCACCCGCCGGGGCAGGCGGGCTGCGACCTGAGGCTCAGGCTTTGGTCGGAGCGCAGGGAGAGGACTGGGGTTGGCTGTGTGAACACAGCCTGAAGGGTTTAGTGCACCACGGCTAGCTGGGAGGGAGTACGGGAAGAGGTCTGGAGCTACCAAAGAGGCAAGAGACTTTTTCTTCCCTCTTTGTTTCCTGGTGCATGAGTAGAGGGGTTTAAGAGCGCTGCTTAAAGGAACTCCAGAGACGGGTGCGAGCTGTGGCTAAAAGCGCGGACCCCAGAGATGGGCGCAAGCCATGGCTAGAAGCGTAGACCCCAGAGACGGGTGCGAGCCATGGCTAAAAGTGCGGACCCCAGAGATGGGTGCGAGCGACAGCTAAAAGCACGGACCCCAGAGACGGGCGGGAGACGCTAAGGCTGCTGCCACCAAGTAGCCTGTGTGCGAGCACAGGTCACTATCCACACCCCTCTTCCGGGAAGCCTGTGCAGCCCACCACTGCCAGGTTCCCAGGATCCAGGGACAACTTCCCCGGGAGAACACATGGCGTGCCTCAGGCTGGTGCAACGTCACGCTGGCCTCTGCCATCGCAGGCTCGCCCTGCACTCCGCGCCCCTCCCTCCCCCCAGCCTGAGTGAGCCAGAGCCCCCGAATCAGCAGCTCCTTTAACCCCGTCCTGTCTGAGCAAAAAACAGAAGCCCTCCAGTGACCTACACGCAGAGGCAGGGCGAAATCCTAATCTGAGCCACTGGGAGCTGTGAGAACAAAGAAGAGAAAGGGAAATCTGTCCCAGCAGCCTCAGAAGCAGCGGATTAAAGCTCCACAATCAACTTGATGTACCCTGCGTCTGTGGAATACATGAATAGACAACGAATCATCCCAAATTGAGGAGGTGGACTTTGAGAACAAGATTTATGATTTTTTCCCCTTTTCCACTTTTTGTGAGTGTGTATGTGTATGCTTCTGTGTGAGATTTTGTCTGTATAGCTTTGCTTCCACCATTTGTCCTAGGGTTCTATCCGTTTTTTTTTGTTTTCTTGTTTTTTTTCTTAATAATTAATTTTAATAACTTTATTTTATTTTACTTTATCTTCTTTCTTTATCTTTTTCCTTCCTTCCTTCCCTCCCTCCCTCCCTCCCTCCCTCCCTCCCTCCTTCAGACAACAAATCATCCCAAATTGAGGAGGTGGACTTGAGAGCAAGACTTATGATTTTTTCACCTTTTCCTCTTTTTGTGAGTGTGTATGTATGTGTATGCTTCTGTGTGAGATTTTGTCTGTATGGCTTTGCTTCCACCATTTGTCCTAAGGTTCTATCCATCCATTTCTTGTTTGTTTGTTTTTAAATTTTTTCTCTTAATAATTATTTTTTAATTTAATAACTTTATATTTTACATTGTTTTCTTTCTTTCTTTTTCCCTTCCTTTCCTCCTTCGTTCGTTCCTTCCTTCCTCCCATCGTCCACCCTCCCTCCTCCCTCCTTTCTTTCTTTCCTTCTTTTCTTCTTTCTTTCTTCCTTCCTTCCTTCCTTGCCTCCTTTCTTCTTTCTTTCTTCCTACTTCTACTAATTCTCTCTCTCTACTTTTTCTCCCTTTTATTCTGAGCCGTGTGGATGAAAGGCTTTTGGTGCTGCAGCCAGGAGTCAATGCTCTGCCTCTGAGGTGGGAGAGCCAACTTCAGGACACTGGTAAACAAGAGACCTCCCAGCTCCACATAATATAAAACAGTGAAAATCTC
>NW_021697369.1:0-1446 GCF_005190385.1 Monodon monoceros | reverse complement strand
TCCTTCCTTCCTCCTACTGTCCGTCCCTCTCTGCCTCCCTCCTTTCTTTCTTTCCTTTTCTTCTTTCTTTCTTTCTTCCTTCCTTCCTTCCCTCCTACCATCCCTCCTTTCTTTCTTACTTTCTCCCTACTTCTACTAATTCTCTCTCTCTACTTTTTCTCCCTTTTATTCTGAGCCGTGTGGATGAAAGGCTCTTGGTGCTGCAGCCAGGAGTCAATGCTCTGCCTCTGAGGTGGGAGAGCCAACTTCAGGACACTGGTCAACGAGAGACCTCCCAGCTCCACATAATATAAAACAGTGAAAATCTCCCAGAGATCTCCATCTCAACGCCAGCACCCAGCTTCACTCAACGACCAGCAAGCTACAGTGCTGGACACCCTATGCCAAACAACGAGCAAAACAGGAACACGACCCCACCCATTAGCAGAGAGGCTGCCTAAAATCATAATAAGTCCACAGACACCCCAAAACACACCACCAGACGTGGACCTGCCCACCAGAGAGACAAGATCCAGCCCCATCCCCCAGAACACAGGCACTAGTCCCCTCCACCAGGAAGCATACATAACCCACTGAACCAACCTTAGCCACTGGGGACAGACATCCAAAACAACGGGAACTACGAACCTGCAGCCTGCAAAGAGGAGACCCCAAACACAGTAAGATAAGCAAAATGAGAAGACAGAAAAACACACAGCAGATGAAGGAGCAAGATAAAAACGCACCAGACCTAACAAATGAAGAGGAAATAGGCAGTCTACCTGAAAAAGAATTCAGAATAATGATAGTAAAGATGATCCAAAATCTTGGAAATAGAATAGACAAAATGCAAGAAACATTTAACAAGGACCTAGAAGAACTAAAGATGAAACAAACAATGATGAACAACACAATGAATGAAATGAAAAATACTCTAGTTGGGATCAATAGCAGAATAACTGAGGCAGAAGGACGGATAAGTGACCTGGAAGATAAAATAGTGGAAATAACTACTGCAGAGCAGAATAAAGAAAAAGAATGAAAAGAACTGAGGACAGTCTCAGAGACCTCTGGGACAACATTAAACGCACCAACCTTCGAATTATAGGGGTTCCAGAAGAAGAAGAGAAAAAGAAAGGGACTGAGAAAATATTTGAATAGAAGAGATTATGGTTGAAAACTTCCCTAATATGGGAAAGGAAATAGTTAATCAAGTCCAGGAAGCACAGAGAGTCCCATACAGGATAAATCCAAGGAGAAATACGCCAAGACACATATTAATCAAACTGTCAAAAACTAAATACAAAGAAAGCATATTAAAAGCAGCAAGGGACAAATAACACACAAGGGAATCCCCATAAGCTTAACAGCTGATCTCTCAGCAGAAACTCTGCAAGCCAGAAGGGAGTGGCAGGACATACTGAAAGTGATGAAGGAGAAAAACCTGCAACCAAGATTACTCTGCCC
>NW_021697368.1:0-1486 GCF_005190385.1 Monodon monoceros | reverse complement strand
CCCTAATCCTAACCCATACACTAACACTAACCCATACCCTAACACGTATGCTAACCCTAAACCGTTGTCGTACCTTAACCTGTACCCTAAACCATACCCATTGCCTAACCCTAACCCTTACCCAAAGCCTCACCCTAAACCGTACCCTAATCCTAACGTGTAAACTAACACTAATCCGTACCCTAACACTTACCCAAACTGTAACCAGTTGTCATACCCTAACATGTACCCTAAACATTACCCTTTCCCTAACCCTAATCCTAACTATAACCCTACCATAACCCTTACCCTAACCCATACACTAATCCTAACCTGTACACTAACACGAACCCATACCCTAAAACGTACCCTAACCCTAACCCATTGTCGTACCCTAACCTGTACCCTAAACCATACCCATTCCCTAACCCTAACCCTAACACATACCCTAACACGTAACCTAAACCTAACCCATTGGAGTAACCTAACCTCTACCCTAAACCGTACCCATACCCTAATCCTAATCCGTACACTAACACTAACACATACCCTAACCCTAACCTGTTGTCATACCCTAAACTGTACCCTAAACTGTAGCCGTACCCTAACCCTTACCCTAAGCCTTACTCTAAGCCATACACTAACATTCAGCCATACCCTAACATGTACCCCAACCCTGACCCGTTTTCATACCCTAACCTGTACCCTAAACCCTACCCGTTCCCTAACCCTAACCTTACACTAGCTAGTACCCTAATCCTAACCCATCCACTCACACTACCCTGTACCCTAACACATACAGTAACCCTAACCCGTCTTTGTACCCTAACCTGAACCCTAAATAGTACCCGTTCCCTAACCCTAACATTAATGCTAACACTAACCCTAAACCTAACCCGTACCCTAATCCTAACCAGTAAAGTAAGCCTAACCCTAACACGTACACTAAACCTAACCCTTTGTCATACCCTATCCTGTACCCTAAACCGTACCCATTCCGTAACCCTAACCCTAAACCTAACCCTTACACTAAGCCTTACCCTAACCCATAACCTAAACCTAACCCGTACACTAACACTAACACGTACCCTAACTCTAACCTGTTGTTGTACACTAACCTGTACCCTTAACCATACCCATTACTTAACCCTAAGCCTAAGCCTAACCCTAACCCTAAACTCTACCCTAAACCATACCCTAATACTAATACGTACACTAACACTAAACTGTAACCTAACATGTACCCTAAACCTAACCAGTTGTCGTACCTTAACCTATAACCTAAACCGTACCCGTCCCCTAATCCTAACCTTAACAATAACACTAACCCTAAACTTTACCTTAAGCCTTACCCTAACCCGTACCCTAATCCTCACCCATACGCTAACACTAACACGTACCCTAACATGTACCCTATCCGTAACTTGTTGTCGTACCCTAACCCGTACCCTATGCCTTAACCTAACCCGTACCCTAATCCTAACCCATACACTAACACTAACCCATA
>NW_021697367.1:0-1974 GCF_005190385.1 Monodon monoceros | reverse complement strand
AACATATTGCCCCAAATGGCATTATTTCATTCTTTTTCATGGCTGAGCCGTATTCCATTGTATATATGTACCACTTCTTGTTTATCCATTCCTCTGTTGATGGACGTTTAGGTGGCTTCGATGTCTTGGCTATTGTAAATAGTGCTGCTATGAACTTTGGGGTGCATGAATCTTTTCGAATTAATTTTGTCTGGATATGTGCCCAGGCGTGGGATTGCTGGGTCATATGGTAGCTCTATTTTTAGTTTAAGGAACCTCCATACTGTTCTCCATAGTGGCTGCACCAACTTACATTCCCACCGACAGTGCAGGAGGGTTCCCGTTTCTCCACACCCTGCCCAACATTTGTTATCTGTGTTCTTTTTAATGACGGCCTTCTGACCGCTGTGAGGTGATGTCTCACTGTGCTTTTGATCTGCATTTCCCTGATGACTAGCAACGCTGCACACCTTTTCCTGTACCTGTTGGCTGGCTTGGAGAACCAATTCTAAAGCTTTTTCCTAGGGCCAGTTTAGCAATAAGCCAGGATACTCTGCTCCACGTGGCATCTTCTAACCAAGAAGCCAAAAATGGTGTTCCACGAGAAGAGCAGCTGGCTCAGCTCACAACTTAGTATCCGCACAAGCACTCTGCCTCACAGGAACTATATTTTATTAATGTAGCAGAAGTGCTTTATTGCAAAAAATTATTTAATGCTATAGCTTTTTAAAAATTAATTATTTAATCCATTGGCTTTTAAAAAGTGTTTTAATTTTTAAATTTAGTGTATTTTTTGCTATCCTTTCTGGTTTTCTTTATTGAGATATAATTCACATATGGTAAAATTCACCCTTCTAAGCATACAATTCAGTAGTTTTGGGTGTATTTATGAGTAGCCCCCGCTCGCTGCAACTAGAGAAAGCCCGCACGCAGCAACGAAGACCCAATGCAGCCAAACATAAATAAATTTATTTTTAAAAAAGCTGGATGGAAACAGGGAAATGGAGCTTTGACATATATTTTTCGAAGGAGAATATATTCAGAAATGACTACCATACATAAAAGAATACTAAGGAGGATAAAAACCATGAACAATCCACTGACGATTAGTTTTCAATCATGAGATGTAGGGATCTCACAAAAAAGGATGACCCTAATAAAGAATGGAACGTGGTGAGTTTGGCTTTGCCGCTCCGGGAGCACGGACTACTCTCATTGTCCTCTGTGATGATCCTCTTTCCCCATAATCTATGCATAACCCATGAATGACCAAATCAGGCGAAGACAGAAGCACAGACCCATGAAAAGCAAATCAAGTCAGATGAACAGGATGGCCTGTCATAGAAACACCCAATTCGTAGGAAAAACTAAGGTATCAGGAGTCATTTCATTGGGATTTTGGTGACGCCTTTAATACCGGCTCTAAAATTGAGGTCCATGATAAATTCAGGTTCACTGGGGAAAGCACATGAGGACCAGTGCACCCCCAATGGAGAAGTGGACATAGTCACAGGGAAAAGAGGGGTCTACATACATACGCGGGGTGCGGTTGTATCTAGTTGTGTTAAATTGTCCCTTTATGTGCTATAGGCTGAACTGTCCCCTCCAAATTCACGTGTTGAAGTCCTAGCGCCCAGGACCTCAGAATGTGACAGTATTTGGAGATGAGGTCTTCAAAGAGTGGATGAAGGTAAATGAGGTCATTAGGGTGGGTCCTGATCCCAAAGGACAGGTTTCCTTATAAGAACAGATCAGGGCACAGACACGCAGAGAGGGATGACCCTGTGATGACACAGGGAGGAGAGGCCGGCTACAAGCCCAAGAGAGAGACCTCGGGAGCGACCAGCCCTGCTGAGCCTTGGATCTCAGATTCCAGCCTCGAGGACTGGGAGAGACACATGCCTGCTGTTTATAAGCGCCCCCAGTCTGGGGCATTTTACGGCAGCCCGAGCAAACAGATACATCACGATTTTACAAACGCCTTTAAAAATTATA
>NW_021697366.1:0-2296 GCF_005190385.1 Monodon monoceros | reverse complement strand
CAAGATTACTCTATCCTTGAAAGATCTCATTCAGATTCAATGGAGAAATCAAAAGCTTTACAGACAAGCAAAAGCTAAGAGAATTCAGCATTACCAAACCAGCTCTACAACAAATGCTAAAGGAACTTCTCTAAGTAGGAAACACAAGAGAAGAAAAGGACCTACAAAAACAAACCCAAAACAATTAAGAAAATGTTAACAGGAACATACATATTGATAATTACCTTAAATGTGAATGGATTAAATGCTCCAACCAAAAGACACAGGCTCGCTAAATGGATACAAAAACAAGACCCATACATATGCTGTCTACAAGAGACCCACTTCAGACCTAGGGACACATACAGACTGAAAGTGAGGGGATGGAAAAAGATATACCATGCAAATGGAAATCAAAAGAAAGCTGCAGTAGCAATACTCATAACAGATAAAATAGACTTTAAAATAAAGAATGTTACAACAGACAAGGAAGGACACTACATAATGATCAAGGGATCAATCCAAGAAGATATAACAATTATAAATATATATGCACCCAACATAGGAACACCTCAATACATAAGGCAACTGCTAACAGCTACAAAGGAGGAAATCGACAGTAACACAATAATACTGGAGGACTTTAACACCTCATTTACACCAATGGACAGATCATCCAAACAGAAAATTAATAAGGAAACACAAGCTTTAAATGACACAATAGACCAGATAGATTGAATTGATATTTATAGGACATTCCATCCAAAAACAGCAGATTACACTTTCTTCTCAAGTGAGCATGGAACATTCTCCAGGATACATCACATCTTGGGTCACAAATCAAGCCTCAGTAAATTTAAGAAAATTGAAATCATATCAAGCACTTTTCTGACCACAACGCTATGGGATTAGAAATCAATTACAGGGAAAAAAAACATAAAAAACACAAACACATGGAGGCTAAACAATACGTTACTAAATAACCAAGAGATCACTGAAGAAATCAAAGAGGAAATCAGAAAATACCTAGAGACAAAATACAATGAAAACACGACAATCCAAAATGTATGGGATGCAGCAAAAGCACTTCTAAGAGGGAAGTTTATAGTTATACAAGCCTACCTCAAGAAACAAGAAAAATCTCAAATAAACAATCTAAACTTACATCTAAAGGAACTAGAGAACGAAGAACAAACAAAACCCAAAGTTAGCAGAAGGAAAGAAATCATAAAGACCAGAACAGAAATAAATGAAATAGAAACAAAGAAAACAATAACAAAGATCAATAAAACTAAAAGCTAGTTCTTTGAGAAGATAAACAAAATTGATAAACCATTAGCCAGACTCATCAAGAAAAAGAGGGAGAGGACTCAAATCAATAAAATTAGAAATGAAACAGAAGAAGTTGCAACAGACACCGAAGAAATACAAAGCATCCTAAGCGACTATGACAAGCAACTCTGTGCCAATAAAATGGACAACCTGAAAGAAACTGACAAATTTGTAGAAGGTATAACCTTCCAAGACGGAACCAGGAAGAAATAGAAAATATGAACATACCAATCACAAGTAACGAAATTGAAACTGTGATTAAAAATCTTCCAACAAACAGAACTCCAGGACCAGATGGCTTCACAGGTGAATTCTATCAAACACTTACAGAAGAGCTAACACCCATCCTTCTCAAACTCTTCCAAAAATTGCGGAGGAAGGAACACTCCCAAACTCATTCTATGAGGCCACCATCACCCTGATACCAGAACCAGACAAAGATACTACAAAAAAAGAAAATTACACACCAATATCACTGACGAATATAGATGCAAAAATCCTCAACAAAATACTAGCGAACAGAATCCAACAACACACTAAAAGGATCATACACCATATCAAGTGGGATTTATCCCAGGGATGCAAGGATTCTTCAATATATGCAAATCAATCAATGTGATACACCATATTAACAAACTGAAGAATAAAAACCATACGATCATCTCAATAGGTGCAGAAAAAGCTTTTGACAAAATTCAACACCATTTATGATAAAAACTCTCCAGAAAGTGGGCATAGAGGGAACCTACCTCAACATAATAAAGGCCATATACAACAAACCCACAGCAAACATCATTCTCCATGGTGAAAAACTGAAAGCATTTCCTCTAAGATCAGGAACAAGACAAGGATGTCCACTCTCGCCACTATTATTCAACATAGTTTTGGAAGTCCTAGCCACGGCGATCAGAGAAGAAAAAGAAAGAAAAGGAATACAAACTGGAAAAGAAGTAAAACTGTCACTGCTTGCAGATGACATACTATA
>NW_021697365.1:0-1507 GCF_005190385.1 Monodon monoceros | reverse complement strand
AAAAAAGGTTTGTTCTAAAATGAAGTGTGAGATTGTCCCCAAATATAAAAGAATTTAGTAAAGGACAAATCTTGATTTTGTACAATTAGCTGAATAAAGTTTGAGAGAAGTGAAATTTATTACTTGGTTTATATTACTAAGATATGAAGGAATTATTAAGTATGTTAAAATATTGGCAAAGTTCACTCAGGTTGAGGGTTTATTCAGATAGTATTTTTTAAGGAGCTTACAATCTTTTTATTTTCAAATATCATATTAATACATCTAGAACATGGTTTTCTCTCTGGTAGAATAACATTGTGTAGAGCATTTAGCTTACCCTCAACAAGGTACAGTAAATCATTTGTTTGTTTTACCTTCTATTCAATCTGCCCAGATTGTATATAATTTGTAATAATTTTCTGTGCTGGGGATTGACTGCATTATGCCTCTGATTATTTTAAAAAATACTATAGAAAATAAAAAGTTTTATTCATTCACATTATAAAAGGGATATGAAAGCAATTAGATGTTTTGTTATGCTTCATATTTCTCAATTAGCTCCAAGAGTATTTGTAATATTTCCAAGCACAGAGTTGTTCAAGAGAAGGATAACTTTGTACACTAAAATGCTGCTAATATAGATCTTTCAGAGATTACAGGTGGATTGGAGGATTTTGGAGGTGTTTTAACACCCTCACTGATGATAATGTGTCTTTAGGCTCAGGGGAAACATAAATTCTTATAGAAGAGTTATATGTTATACCCAATAGCAGAGTTTACTCTCTGCCTTTCCAATATTGTTGATTATGGCAATAAATGAACTATAGTCATTCCGTTTCACTTGCAACTATAACATTTACTCGGAGGCTTTTAGCCTTACTATAAGCTCAGATCAGAAATTTTGTCTTAAACCAAGAAGAGCTTCAGAGCTTCAAGGAATAGACTGTAACAGAAACTCAAAAACTGATACTTCAAAGAATAAAGTCTTGCATACAGATTCCCAGGCTGACTTGCCTTGTGTGTCTTTGAGGTTGTGCCAGGGTACTGAGTCAAGATTTCCAGGGCTCCTTTAATCCAGAAACAGACAACTTTATGAAAGCAGAGGAATTATCCAAGATCCAGTGGGTCAAAAATTAATTGCATAGGACCAAAAATACTGAAAAAGGACATTTTATTTTGATTATTTATTTGCAATATTGTTGATATTATGTTTTTGTCTTATAAGGAATATATGTGGAGGTCTTATTTCTTTCTTCTTAAGCTAGCTCTAACCCTCAATTTAGAAGACTATGCATTTATAAACTGAATTTTAAACTATGCATTTGTAAAATGAAATATATTTTTAAATGGTATCTGATTCTCACTTACCCTGCAGAATTTGGAAACAAATATTGCGACGTTTTCTTACTTTTCAAAGCAATATAGTTACTTGCATAGGTTTAATAATAATCTGCCTTACATTTTGCCAAGGGACAATCGGGCAAATTTATTACGCAATGAAAGTCATTATACACAATACAATATT
>NW_021697364.1:0-3380 GCF_005190385.1 Monodon monoceros | reverse complement strand
GAACCAACGGCTCTGAGGCTGATGCAACCAACACCTGACATTGCCACAACACACGAAAGATTACCAAAAAAGGGGGCTGCTTCACACAGCAAGCGCCTCCCCTGCGTCCACCTCTATAAATTTTGTTCGCGCCCGCACCCGGGCGCAACTTCTCTGGCCCCTTTCTCTCGGACCAGTGAACCTCGCCCGGGAGCGTTCCCAAATAAAGCTTGTTTAAGCTCTCCTCCGTTTTTGGTGCCGTTCCTTACATTTGGTGCCGAAACCCGGGAGGGGTACCCAGCCCCACAAATTACCGCGGGGCCACCCACCCACCCCCCAGGGAACGACCGGGGACCTCTGCTCACCCACCCGATCTGGCAGAAGCGGGGTAAGTTCCTCCTTCGTTCCCCTCGACCCCCAGGGTCCCTACCCACCGGACTCCCTGTCCTTAACCGCGGCCGCGTCAGGGACTCCTCCATCCAACCTCCGAGCCTCGGGCGATTGTGGAGACGTCCCAACCGCCTGACTGCTCTCCGATCCGCCGTGACCAGAGATTGAGACCAGAGACGTCTCTCTCTTTCTCTGTTCACCCGGGGACAAACCGGAGGTCATGGGGACTTCAGAATCCAAACCAGATCCTAAGGCACCCCTGGGGTGTCTCCTGGCCAATTTTACAAAACTCGGCTTTTCTCAAGATCTCCGCCGCAGGCGGCTCATAGTTTATTCCACCGAGGCCTGGCCACAGTACCCTCTAGACGATCAATCTAAATGGCCTCCTGAAGGGACTTCTGATTTCAACATGCTCCGCGATTTAGATAACTACTGCCGCAGGACGGGTAAATGGGCCAAGGTCCCCTACGTCCAGGCCTTCTGGTATTTACACTCCTGCCCTTCCCTCTGCGCCGATTGCTCCACTTCCCAGATCCTTCTTGCCAAACAGACATCTACTACATCCAAGCCCCTAATTTCCTTTGACGATGACCCCTCTCCACTAGCCGACCCACCCGAATCTCTTGCCTCTCCCCCCTCCAGAGCTCCTCTCCAACCCCCACCCTACCCTGGACCGGCCCCTCTCCCTCTTGAGCCCACCCCAGCGCCCCCCACTGCTCCCCTGCTTCCCCCGGCAACCTCCCCCTTGGCTTCCCCTTCCCTCACCTCTCTCTCCTCGCCCCTCTCCTCGCCAATCAGCTCACACACCCGCTCTCACCACCACGACTCCCAAGACCCAAACCTTCTCTGTCCCTTAAGAGAGGTGGCCGGAGCGAAAGCATTAGTTAGGGTTCATGTTCCCGTTTCCCTCCAAGATCTCTCTCAAATAGAAAGGCGATTAGGCTCCTTTTCTGCCGACTCTCCTCCCGCTACATCAAAGAATTTCGCTACCTGTCTCAAGCTTACGATCTAACCTGGCACGACATCTTTGTGATCCTATCTTCCACTCTGACCCCCGAGGAGAGGGAATGAATTCAAACTGCTGCCCGAAACCACGCAGATCAGGTCCACCTCACTGATAACTCTATGCCCGTCGGAGCCACTGCCGTTCCTGGCACCGATCCGGGCTGGAGTTATCAGGACGGCCAAGACGGTCGCCGCAAACGCGATCTAATGATCCAATGCCTCCTGGCTGGTATGCAGGCTGCCTCCCACAGGATTGTCAACTTCGAACAGCTAAAAGAGATAACCCAAGAGCCCAATGAAAATCCAGCCGTTTTTCTCAACCGCCTTACAGAGGCCCTAACTCTCTACACCCGCTTGGACCCTGACACCCCCGCAGGCGCAACGGTCTTGGCCACCCATTTTATCACCCAATCAGCCCCTGATATCAGAAAAAAACTTAAACGGGCAGAGGACGGCCCCCAAACTCCCATCCGAGACCTGGTAAAAATGGCCTTTAAAGTCTACAATGCCCGTGAAGATTTGGCAGAGTCCAGCCGACAGGCTCGGATGCACCAAAAGGTGGCCCTCCAAACCCAAGCCCTCGTAGCCGCCCTGCGGCCGGCCATCTCCCATGGACAACATCCACGGCACCCGCCGAAGGCAACCCCACCAGGGGCCTGCTTCAAGTGCGGAAAAGAGGGGCACTGGGCTCGCCAATGTCCCAATCCCCGGCCTCATTCCAAGCCCTGCCCTGGCTGCGGGCTAACAGGCCATTGGAAAAGTGATTGCCCTACGGCCGGCCCTCCCTCAGCGCCTCCACGTGGAGGGCGGACCGACCCGACGGCTACACCACTCCACCACTCAAACTCCTGGGATTGGCTGATGGCTGACAACACCTGGACTCGAAGACCCCCATCACCCTCGCTGAGCCCAGGGTAACGCTACAGGTAGCGGGTAAGTCCATCTCATTCCTGGTGGACACGGGGGCTACCTATTCGGTCTTGCCTACATATTCCAGGCCAGTTTTTCCTTCCCAGATCTCGGTTATGGGCATCGACGGTAAGCCGTCCTTCCCGCTCCAGACCGGCCCCCTCTCATGTTACATCGAGAGGCTCCCTTTCACTCATTCTTTCTTAGTCATACCGTCCCGCCCGGTTCCTCTGCTAGGTCGTGATGTTCTCTTCCAATTAGGGGCCTCTCTCCAACTTGCCAGATTTGATCCTAAGGCCACCTCCTCTCAACTCCTGCTCCCCCTCCTCGTTCTGGCAGCAGAGCCCTCTCCCTCCTCTCTTCCTCCTCCCATCTCCCCCAACAGGATAGACCCCCAGGTCTGGGATACATCAAAACCCATAATAGCGACACACCACCCCCCTGTCCTAATCCGTCTTAAAGACCCCTCCAAGTTTCCATCCAGGCCCCAATTCCCCATTTCTGAAACTCATCTAAGGGGCTTATGACCTATTATCACCAGACTCTTAGACCAGGGGCTCCTCATCCCCACGGACTCTCCCTGCAACACCCCCATCCTGCCTGTCCGCAAGGCCTCAGGAGATTACTGCCTGGTCCAGGACCTCCGACTGATCAATAAGGCGATAATTCCCCTCCACCCAGTTGTGCCAAACCCATACACTTTGCTCTCCCATATTCCCCCGTCAACCACCCATTTTATGGTCCTCGATCTCAAAGACGCCTTCTTTTCTATCCCCCTACACCCTGATTCCTACTTCCTTTTTGCTTTCACCTGGATAGATCCGGATACCCAGGCTTCCCGCCAGCTTACCTAGACAGTTCTTCCCCAGGGCTTCTGCGACAGCCCCTAACTCTTTGGCCAGGCTCTGGCGTGGGACCTCGCTTCCTGCCCTCTCACCCCCAGTATAGTCCTCCAATACCAATACGTGGATGACCTCCTCCTCTGCAGCCCATCTCTCAGCCTCACAAAACAACACACTGCTGACCTCCTCGGCTCTCGCGGCTATTGGGTCTCTCCAACCAAGGCCCAACTGTCTACACCCTCAGTAACCTACCTG
>NW_021697363.1:0-1119 GCF_005190385.1 Monodon monoceros | reverse complement strand
ATATATGTTTTGTAAATATTTTCTTTTTTCCCTCTTTGTTGTTTTATGAACTATGGCCTTTTTTCTAATTTTAGTACTAATATATATATATATATATTTTTTTTTTTGCGGTACATGGGCCTCTCACTGTTGTGGCCTCTCCCGTTGCGGAGCACAGGCTCCGGACTCGCAGGCTCAGCGGCCGTGGCTCACGGATCCAGCCGCTCCGCGGCATGTGGGATCTTCCCGGACCGGGGCACGAACCCGTGTCCCCTGCATCGGCAGGTGGACTCTCAACCACTGCTCCACCAGGGAAACCCCTAATAATTAATTTGAAAGCATATATATTTAATTGTCTCCTTCTCTAACCAGGTATAAAGTTATTCACTATTTCTGTCCCCTTCCTCAATATAACATGGATCTTAACACATTTTAGCCACATATTAATCAATACCACCTCCTCTGGTTATTGTTGCAAGTGTGTTATTTGTTCCTTTTTTTAACACACAAATGACATATTATTGTCATATTCATGTGTCATTTTGTAATTTTTCTGCTTATTGCTTTTTCTTAATTCTATATTCATTCCTCTTCAGTTTTATTCTTACTAAAATTTACTCTTTAATTATTGTTTTCATGAGATCCTGTGGCTATTAAACTCTTACCATTTTTCTGAAAGTTTTTATTTTGCCCTTACTCTTTTTTTTTTGTTTAATGTAAATTAATTTATTTACTTATTTTATTTTTGTCCGTGTTGGGTCCTCGTTGCTGTGCACGGGCTTTCTTTTAGTTGCGGTGAGCGGGGGCTACTCTTCGCTGCCGTGCGCGGGCTTCTCTTGGCAGTGGCTTCTCTTTATTGCGGAGCACAGGCTCAGTAGTTGTGGTGCACGGGCTTAGTTGCTCCGCGGCATGTGGGATCTTCCCGGACCGGGGCACGAACCCTTGTCCCCCGTATCGGCAGGCGGACTCTCAACCACTGCGCCACCAGGGAAGCCCCACAAATATTATTCTTGTTTTGATCCTCCCTCTCCTCTCACCACTTAAAAAGGCAAAAGCCATTCTTAATTTGCAAAACTAAGCTGCACAAAGACAGATGGTGGGCTGGATTTGTCTTGCAGGTTGTAGTTTGGATTCTGGAGT
>NW_021697362.1:0-34797 GCF_005190385.1 Monodon monoceros | reverse complement strand
AGAAAGAAAGAAAGAAAGAAAGAAAGAAAGAAAGAAAGAAAGAAAGAGGGAAGGGAAGGAAAGGAGAATGGCCTGGGAACCTCATATAAAAGAAACTAGGAGAGAAACTGAGGACTCCTAAATCTCTTAGAGGGACATAGAAATGGAAAAGAGCGTTGATGTACCAGAAAGACACTCATAGTTAGCATAAGGGGTGAGTAGACTCCAAAACCAGAGGCTATGGAATGTCCAAAGACATTAGAGGCAAACACGTAGGCCCAGAAGGCAACACCTGACACCTGGTGGGACAAGTTACACCTCAAGAGATGCCAGCAAGGCCAGAAACCAGAAAGGCTACCAACCAGACTTTTCTCTTCCCATCAACAGCATGCCTTCACAGTATATGTTTCTCTCAAATATAGAATCACTTGTGGAGATGGTAAAAAGAGACAAGGGGGGGGGAGATCTTTTGTTGCCCTGAATGTTTACTCAAAATAGATTGTTTTAAACAAGTGGCTGAGTTATTGTGAATTGATAACATTGATTATCTTGCTCACTTATGAGTAGTAATACACGCTTTTCAGTTATTTCAGTCACAAAGAAATAAAGAATAAGATGTTTTTTGCATACCATATATTGTAATGGTGAAATGTTGTACCTACTATATTTAAAACTACCCTCCAAAAAATAATATTATTTTCACTACAGATGAGACCAAGTTTTCACATAATTAAACAACTTGCCCAGTTTGTAATTTCTGCAATTTGAGATTCACACTCAGTGTTTCTTGTTCCAAAGTTTATCTACTATGTTATGGTAATATTTTCAACATGTTCTCAGTTCCACCCTTGTACCAGGTTAGATTCCCAGAGAGGCACACATTCTCATGAGTATCTCCTCATATATACACCCTGAACATACACCACCAGTAGTTTTATTCTTGGCTTCTTCCTCAGTCTCTATTCACAACTTCTGTCCCCTAACTCTGTCCTCCAGGTCTAGTCCCCGATCTGAAGCCCTGGACTTCTTACCCGTAGCAGAGGGTCCTGCTACTCTTCATGCTAATACAATTCCCTGGAATTAGGACCTTGAAAAATACCTGAGGTCTTGTCAGACAGATTTTTTTCACAGCTCACAGTACTGGGCACATTCTTTCCTGACAGACAACCATAGACTGATCGGCAGTTTCTTTGCCACTCTGTGCTCTCCTAACGGGAAATCCAGTGATAATAATTTTAGGAAGTGTAACTTTCTGTGGACATTTCCTGGCATAGCCAAATGCACCTCCAATGTTAGTTTCTGCAGTTCCCCAAAAGCCTCAGTCCACCTTCGTTTAATGGCCCTGTCTTCTCTCTTCTAGCACCACTCTGCCTCAAGAGACCGCCACACCTTATATCACATTTCTGATCTCTGACAATACAAATTTTGGAAGTAAACACACACACAAACACATATACAATATATATACACATGTGAATGAACAAGGAGTTTGTTGACTGTGTAAATACAGTAAAATCTGTATGTATGATAAGGGCACACTGACTTTATTTAATACTAATATACATCCAAGGATGGTTATAATTTTCTGTGTTTCTTAAATTTATGTAATCATTATGTACTTTTTTTCAAGAAATAGCTTGAGACTAGTTTTCAGAGTGCATGCTTTGGAAAGTGGTATGTTAAATGAAAAATTATAGTAATAAAGTCAGAGATTTTGAGTTTTATCTCTGAGGGCTTCAATTACCTGTGCTGGAAGCAAATATGAATGCAGAAAGCACGCTACCTTCTGTGGACACCTGTTGTTTCTGCCTCTGCAACACCCATTCCTCCTCCTTCTTGAAATCACTTCTCGATTTTCCTTTTGGGAACCATCCTTACCCACCAGATCAGTCCATCCAGTTTAAATATGGTTGATTCTATCCTCAGCTTCAAGGACAGTCCCATGAACGAGCCCGGCTAATCAACATATATTGACACAGACACACAAATTGGTTCAGGGTGATCACATGATTGAAGTCAGGCTGACTTTTAAATTTTGGGGCTGGAATTCTTGGGAAAGAAAAACTCTTCTAACCAGGGTTGTTCAACTTGTAGGATGTAAGTCTGAGGATGCTGGGGAAAGCCAGCCTAAAACTGAAGTCCACCCAGCAAAGCAGAGCCAAGAGGTAGAATGTTCATGGACATATTTGAGCCATTGAGTCTAACTGAGGGCAGACAATGGCTCGATTTTTCAGCTATTTTTTTTTCTTTTTAGGCCACTGTTAGTTGGGTCACTTTTGACCCAGAGAATCCTGATTAATGCACTGCTCTAAATAGGCAGCACTGTTCCCCCAGTAATAAGTAGCACCGGTAGAGTGCGTAGGAAAAGTTAATTCATAGTGCTTAAGAGAAGTTAATTCACTTTCATGAAGCTAGCCTTACAGCCTTTATCCCAATTCTGGGGCAAAATATGTCACAGGATTATTAAGAAGGAAATCTCTTTCTCCTACAGTCAAACAAATGAACCCCAACTTCAGGTTTCTGCTTCTATTTCCTTAATTTATTGAGGCCTCACACCTCTCAAAATGCTTTAAATTAAGATCCCTTTTGTGATCCTTGTGAATCGTAATTAATCTTTGCAAAGCACCTGGAGATTCTTAGGTGAGAGACCAGATAAAAGACAAAGCAACATTATTAAATAATTTAACCATTATTATTCTTTCAAGGGAAAATACAAGAATGAAAATCTTCAGTGAACATGATAATTAGGGAGACAATAATGAAGAGCTGATTAAAAAGAAGCCTCCTTGTCCCTGCAAAAAAGAAAATCTTTCCTGAGCTTTTGGTGGATGCATGGTTCATGTTTCATATCCCTTAATTCCTCACAGATCACTCCCTCTGCCTCTTCAGCCCAGACAAACACACACACAGGCCCCGCAGGAAGGCTCTTTGTGCACATTTGAATTAAGAGTTCTGAGGAGAACATGTAATAGTTCCTACACAATGATGGAAACATAATGTCATGAGACACTTCTCCAAAAAAAGAGCTGCCTGGCAGAGATGAACATTTTAAAAAGAAACAATCAATAGGGAAGTCTCAAACAATCAATAGGGAAATCTCAGTTCTGACCACTCATTAGAAGCTAGGAAAAAGGAAATGACTGATTCTAGAAAAACTGCTTATTGGAGAAACACAGAAATAGAGCATGACTTGTGATTTGGTAGGTAAATGGCAGTCGTCCTAAAAGCAAATTTAGTTGAAAAAATCTCCCAGCTTGGCAGGAGCATCTTTTGCAGCCCCCATGACAGGATTAATTCCTATGGTGCCACATCACTTCATATAAAGGTCAGACTCAAGTGATAATGATGAAAGGACAGGTCATCTCCTAAGAATTACTGACTGGAGGGAAGGAATTGATAGTCTTTGGCTCTACCTTCAGCCATTAACCCAGCTGGCCATTAATCCTCAGGAAATGCCCCGTGCCGAAGATGTTATTGCTGTTATAAACTCTAAATGAAGGAAACTGCACAGGCTCAAACAATGGCACAAGAAATTTAACTTAATGAATGATGCATTTTGAAAAGCATATTTGAGATAGTCAGAGAAATAGTTGAGCTAAATGTGATTCAGCCAGCTTGCATCCACTGGCTCCTTTTAGTTAGGTTATAAGTAAAACTACAAGTGATGCCAAAACTAGGCTCTGGATCTCACTGGTTTTCCATATGAGTGCTGTGATTGATATTCCATTATTCTCAGTATTCCTGATTAGTGCAATATAATTACAAGGTTTATTGCTTATGTCAGTGAAATTACAGAGAGAAGATTAGCAGGTAGCAGAGGGTTCTGCAGACATTTCCAAAGGTCTGTCTGCCCACTGACTAGTTGATGGAGTTGATGTTTTGCTCCCCACCAAACTATTTGTAAAAGGCAGCTGGACTATTCCACATGCTTTTCTGACTGACATTTCCAGAACTATCATCCTTATGCATGAGGTGATAATTCCCCAAATTGGGTTTGTGTGCTGGAAAAAAACAAACAAACCCAAAAGCTGATCCTTATAGGCTGCTTGAAATGCCATCTCTGCAGGGACTCATCTTGAAGCAGTACTTCCAGAGTGACATGAAAGGATTAAGAGGTAAATAAAGGAATCGGACAAGCTCCAAAGTCAACTCATTCAAACAGCTACTTGTAGGAAAAACAAAAAGTAAAAGTAATACCACATTGGGATTAACAGTGAGAAGTAAAATTAGTTGAGGCATTGTAAGAGCAGTATTAAGCAACAGAATGAAATATCCTGGACCAAAATGTAAGATGTTAGCTGGAATTGGGAAACAACTCAAAACTAATTTCGTTTCCTAACAGACACCGTTAAGTGATCTCTGCTAAGTGCTAATCTCTGATATGATTCACTCTCAAATCAGTAAATCACACAAGCTCTGCCCTCTCAGATAAAAGACAGGGATGAATCTGTACATGGAGGAAGCCTCAAATAGATAACATCTAAATATCATAACATATTTTAAGCAGTGTTTTCTAAATTGCTATAATTTGTAAATTTTAAAGTAAGATGCGAGGTAAGCATTTTTACCCCAATTTTAAAGATGAAGAAGCTGTAAAACAGTAATTGCTCAAGACTCCATAGATAGAAAATGAAAGAAACAAAATTCGAACCTAGGACTTTATAACTCTAAAGGCCATGCCCTTCTCACTGCCTTTCTTTAGAAACGACACTGATAAATGATATTTCATCTTAGTCTAGCCTATGACTCTTCATAACACAGCTCTAAAATACATCTTCAGTCTCATCTTCCAGGGTACCCTGAATGTGCTCCAGCCAAAATGACTTTGTGCCATTCCCTGACTGCGTCCTTGTGAGTCCTTCCATACCAGCTGTCATCACCTACAGAGACCAGTGTCCATATGCGTCCTTCTCCACAAAGGCTTTCTCAATGTCCAGGCAAATGTCATCTTTTCACCATCTGACCACTCATGTAGCACTACTGAGTCAGTGACCTTTGACAAACTTTCTTATATTATACTTATTTCTACATGGAACATATTCACTATTAAATTATAAGCTTTTTTGAAATAGGGATTAATTATATTTCACTTTTGTTCCCCATCATTACAACATCTTACAAAATGAATGAATGATGAATGCTAGTAACTTTTTTTGATTTTCTGATTAGTATTTGTAAGCCAAAGAAAGACTCAACCTGTAAAGTAATCACATATGACCATTCCTATACCTTTCTTCTTTTGAAGAATTTTGATTAGACCATTTGGCCTAAATATTCCAAGATAAATCCTGGCACACCGACAAGGCCCTGAGCTTCCTGAGACTTAACAGAAAGGTAATCACTGGTGTAGTCAATGATACGTATAAAAATGGTACTACAAGAATGGCAAGAGGTAAACTTCTGCCAAGAAAACTTCAGTAGGTAAACAACTAGATGAATCTATACACACCACAACCTAACATTGTAGTAATCTTTCTTCTTAAAATGTTATCAGAATAAATCTCAATCTAAATCTCTGAAAGCCACATCATCATGCAGACACACACCATCACAGCTAATTAGTTGAAACTCGCAGCATGCAGTATGTGGGCATTCTCTAAATCATCCCACTTTTACCAAGGTTTACCTTGGTGACTAATGGAAGTCACTTAAAAAAGCACCTTGCAAGCCTAACTTGGGCAATAGAAGGTTAAAATGATAACATTTTCTTGGAGGAGAAAAGCAGCTGCCTTACAGTGCTCCTTGAAAATACAATGGATTCAATAAGAGGCCCTATCTCTTGATTTCATAGTGTGAGGTCACAGGCCTTTGGACCTTTGAAACTATAAACATGTACCTCCAAAACCAACTCTCTCAGAAGTTTTACAGAAAACACTCACAAGAGGCATCCATTTATCTCTCAAGGAGAAAAGAGAAGTTTTGTGCAGACTTTGTAGTCACTTTTATGCTATCTTACATGCATGTAACTCAGCTAATGCTTCCTCTATAATAAACTGTCTTCTCTCTCTTTCTCATCTATAATGCTACAGAGGTGTTTTTTGTCTGCAGGAGTGTTATTTCCCCAGTGGTATTTACACGAGGAAGATAGATGGATCACAGAAGCACTTACCTAAGAGCACAGTAGATTTGTCATATGCATTTCCTTATCAATGAACGCACAATTTCTAAGATGTATGAGGTTCCCACGGATCTAGACAATTTAAACAAAGCATCAACAATTTCGGGGGGAAAAGCAGAAGCAGGAGAGAAGGAGGAGGAGGAAGTGGAAGAAGGAGGAGAGAAGGAGGAGAAGCAGAAAGTAGGTGAGAGAAGAAGAAGAAGGAAGAAGAAGAGGAGGAACAGGAAGAGAAGGAAAGAAACAGGAAAAAGAGAAAAGTAAGGTATTAGAAAGAGACCAGTTACTAGCAGCAAGATTGACTTAACAGCATGAAAAAAGCAATTCAGGATCCAAGTTGGTGTCTTATACAGCTCACCCATATTGGATCATGATTACTGAAATATCAAATGTACATGCAAAGATGTTAAAATTACAAACTAATCAGGTAAGATGGCTGACTAACATGCATCTCTGTATTACAGGGGAAAATGTTAATAGCCAGGGGAAGTAATTTGTCTTATATGTAACAGGTTGACAAAATTATTTGAAAACTCAAGTAACTAACATTAAACAAATAAAGAATATGAACATTTCTATATATAATTTGGCAAACTATATATTTTCATGTTTTTATTAACAAAAATCATGGGTCTAATGGGAAGGAAGCTGACAGCAAATTTAAATATATCTCTGTAGGGATTTACTAAAGCCAGTCTGGTTGGGAAAGGAAGATATTTGCAGAAACATTTGTGTTTTCTGAGTCTCACGTCATGTTTCCAGAGTTCCTGATCCACTACCCAGTAACTTCCTTAGAATTGGTTTTCTTTTGGTAAAAGAGAGATCCTTTTTGACATCACATCTCACCCCTCCTTCATATATTGAATCTCCTCAATGAATACATCAGAAATAAGTCCATTTATTCACAAACTTTCTATGTGGCAAGCACCATGCTAACACTGAAATTTATGTATAAATTGTAGCCATTGATGTCTTTTGGGGGAAAAGCAAAAGAGCCTCATGTTTCCACCTTGACTGTTTTCATCTTCCTGCACAAGGAATTCCCGTCTTTAAGTAACAGTGTGAGTCAGCACCACCCCGCCCCAGCATAGAGCTGCTGCATTACTTGTGGTCTGGTCCCTGGAGAAATAGGCCTAGTTCCTCTCTCATCCTGTTTCATAGAAGGAAGGCCCGGGGATGCCTCTACTGAGGCTTTCCTAGCCTCTACCCCTGGCTGCAAACAGCGTGTGTGGCATGGTTCACTGCTTAACAAATAAAGACACTGAAGTTCTGCTCCATTTTCCGATGACTCTGTGTAAATCAAAACTGGGTCATAAGCACTGCCTCCTATAAAAAGCAATAGGTCAAGAAAACCATTTCATAACTGAATGTGAAGAAATAGTCAGACGCACTTTACCATGGCATTTATGAGAAAGGGGAACAGAAAGAAAACAGCATAAAAAGTGCAAGGCAAGATTCCTGTTAAAACAGAAGAGATTCTTGTGCCAACATGTTTTCATAGAAAAATATTTGGTATTCAGATACGTTTTTGCCTAAGAGAAGGAAGCACTATAACTCCTCTATGTGATGCTCCCTAGAGGGAGGATGTATTCACCTAAGGTCGATCACAATTTGTAAGGGCAAAATTCTTACCCTCCAAAATTTTATCCGGGTGAAATCAGGTTAAAATGAATATCTGAGGGAGCCTTGAAGTGTGTAAGAAAAGACCTCATTTGAAGTTTGCTGAAGCAAAGGTGTACCACATGATTTGACTAGCTCAAGCTTTGTAAATTGATTAAATGTTTATAGGGGCCATCAATGAGTAATGCAAAGTGGGTAGAGATTGGTGGAGACTACAACTTAAAAGGCAGAATGCATGCCCAAATTCAATTTTATAAACCTGTATGGAAGACAGATGCTTCACCTGAGGCACTGGTTTAGGATTACTGGAGTACATGATCTTCTTCAGAGAAGGATGAATGGGTTTGAACTTAAAGTCTTTACTGTACAAGTTAAAAAGTAGAAAAGTAACCTACTTCCCTCTTAACAGCGTACCTTACTGAGTGGATCTCCATGAGCTCTGGGACCTATAAAATCCTGGGCCCCGCTGAACTTTTTGCACAGATTTGCTTTCCCCCATAGAGAGAAGGCTTTCTACTGGCATTGCCCACGCCATCCTACAAGTGCTACAAACAGTCAAATCTTAAATACTACTGGATACCAATATTCCATTGCTCAGTCTACAAAGGCTGAGCCATTACCCTCACTGTGCTCATTTCAGTCTCATCTCAGGGGACTGTTTAGATGCAGTCTCTGCTGTGAAAAGGACTCCTCTGGCCCCAGCCGGCTGGCACATAAATGTGTGACTAGTCTCAGAAGGCTCGGGCAGGAAAGCATCTATAGGCCTGAGTGAACAGTTTTCTTTGAGTCCTTGTTCTAGACCTTTAGGATATATTTTGCTCTTTATTACAGCCTCCTTAAAACTCTGCTCTGTTGGTTTTCTTTTGTTTTGTTTTCTAGATATCTTCTTACTTCTTGGTCCTTCTGTGAATCCCTCATGAGATGTTTTTCCTCTACCTCTTAAACATTATGGTTCCCTAAGGTTCTGTCCTCAGTCCACAGCTATTGTGCAGATTCTCCCTGCATGAAAGGAAGGAGAGAAATGATGAGTCTGTATAAGAAGGGGAAAAAATTAGTTTCCAGGAAGGCAGAGGGAGGGCTAACTAGAACCAAATCTCATAATAGGAAATCTGCCAAATGGTATGAGAAGGAAAGGCATGAGTTTCCTGGAAGTAGCACAGCAACTGGGAACATGAAGGCTGTGCATTCCAACATCTATTATAAAGTTAGTTATAACGTTATCATGGATGGAGTTACTACCCATGACACACATTTTACATGAATTTTCATGCATTACCACATCATGTAATTACCAATTCAACTCTACCAGATATTATCCCTGCTTCACTCTACAGAGGAACCTGAGACTCTTGAGAGATTAAGAAATTTTACTAAGCCCCTTAGGTACAGCGGTTGAGAGGGTTTCATGCCATGGCCTGACTAAATCCAAAGCTGGTTCTCCACATTACACCATGACACTATCTCTGATAGTAAGAATTAATCTTTCTGCCTCAGCAGGTGAAATCTCTGGCGAGTGATATTCTGTGACTCCAGGGGACTTCAGCACTCAGATTTTGGGAAACAGCATTAATAATTGTGAAGGGAGACAATTATTTTCCTTCTCATACTTTTACCCTTATATCCTCTCCTATCTATAGTAAAATACCCTTGCTCTACCTCAGTGAAGGGAGTTGGAAATATTAATGGTCAAAACATAGAACTTTCATTGGACCAGGTTTTAGAAGTGACCTAGTTAACTTTGCTTTGCAATTTGATAAATTCTGATTATCTTTCTCTTTTACACTCCTGCTTGCATGGGATAAATGTATCTGAGAATGGCTTGCTATGTAGATTTGGGCAAAAGTTATGGAAAGCTTGAGCTTAAGTAAGCAATGTCAGCTGACCCAAGAGAGAACTTTGTCTGGATTTGGGTTTTGTTTCTCACACTTGTAGAATTTTGGTAGGAAGCCTCCAAGAGAGATGGGAGGTGGTGAGATTTCCAAAGGCCTAAGAATACCTAAGAATGTTGATGCTGTGTTAACACATTTTTTTTTAATGTAGTTTTTTTTTAACATCTTTATTGGAGTATAATTGCTTTACAATGGTGTGTTAGTTTCTGCTTTATAACAAAGTGAATCAGCTATATATACACATACATCCCCATATCTCTTGCCTCTTGCATCTCCCTCCTACCCTCCCTATCCCACCCCTCTAGGTGGTCACAAAGCACCGAGCTGATCTCCCTGTGCTATGCGGCTGCTTCCCACTAGCTATCTATTTTACATTTGGTAGTATATATAAATCCATGCCACTCTCTCACTTCGTCCCAGCTTACCAACACATATTTTTAAATGGCAACATAAGTTTATACACGTGGAAAGAAAGCAAGTCTGCTAAATTTGACAGTGGAGAGCAACTCTTAGCTGTTTCATTACAGATTTTCATATTTTAAGCCTGATGTTGAGATTAGGAATAAGTCAAGCTACTTAAGAGCACTCCCCAACACCTCAATGTAGACACAATTCTTCTACTTTCCATGAGCGCTTTCCCCTGTGGTGCCTCTCTTCATAGGAAACTGCTCCTTGTTTCCCTGTCAACAAGGAAGAAAGAAAGCTTGGCAGGTAGTGGCGGTTTTTGCTGTCTTCCTCCAACTGCCCCAGAGCCAGCAAGGGCCTGCTGAGTTTCCTGTACAACCATAAATTAGTATTACCCAGCCTTGAGGCAGGCTGAGACACAGAGGAACCTGGGAAGGGAGGCACAATGTTTCTGCTGCAGCAGCCAGGAGCTGTAGTTTACTGGGGGAGAGGCTCACTGAAGGAAAAAGTTTAGGGTAAGAGTGCATCCGCCTGGGACAAGAAGAGCACAGATTGCCGTGAGCAGTAGGCCGTCTATAGCCAGAGTTCCAGCGCTGCACTGCGAAGTCCAGACAAGCACCACAGAAGAGCAGCTCCTTTGAAAATTATAATATGTACAACACCAAGAAAAAGGCCTCTTGAAAACAGAATTCTGTAGGGACTCCTGTTACCTGGTTTTATCTGCTTTAGCACCACGGTTTTGACAGGTAGGTAGGATTCATAATTTCCAGATACCTACATGTAACCCATGATGTTAAACTGGCAATTTTAACTGCCCAAGAAAAAACTGGCAGAAAAATTCAATTTTCAGAGTCAATTAGAAACTCTAGTTCCTAAACCATGGCTGTGTTTTCCATATTAAACTGATCAAAGGATTTTATATTATCTAAGAATATTCAGAAAAGTGCTGGAATTGCCTAAACTCTCATCCAGAAGCCCAGCAAGACTTTCCTCACTGATTACATTGTAAAGAAGCAGAAGAAATTAAAACAAACAAACAATTGAGTTTTGACTATTTTCTACACGTTTTCTTTGGTCAAGGTATTAGTTACCCTTATAAAACAATATCTGAAAGGGCTCCTTGATTCAGAACTTTATTAGATAACAAATGATATTGATTTGCTATGTGTTGAGAATTACTTAGAAAAAGAAAAAGAATTGGACTCAGTTTGCTCTCCAAACCAATATACAAATGAACTCTAAAGGATATTCAATGAGATCTGACATCAACCTCCAATTCACCCTCCTAGGGAAGATATGCCTTAATCAATGAGCTGAAAGATATAAGTTGGCTTCATCCTGGATCCTCTCCTCTGTGTCGCAGGTTGACACTATACAGTACTAGAAGTACCAGTAATGATCTGTACTGGAAGCTCTGCTTCTTGGTTCTGGCTCCCTAAGTCTGGCTTCCTTATATACTTGACTGAGCAAATTTTTAAACAGTCTTTGTCAAACAATTTCGAAAGAATGCATTTTTTCCCCTCTAATGCTCTGCAAAAGGCAAATTAGTGCTGCTGTTCCTGTAGCCCTGGTCAATCTGTACTGAGCAGTATCTGCATTTAGCTGTAGTCACTTTACCAGTGAACTCTCTCTGTGGGGGTCAGTACTCTTCTCCACACTGTGGAGAGGGAAAGTGAGCTTAAAGCACATTTTTGGCAGAAATAATCACTTCTTGTCTTGAATGAAATATTAAAATACATCTCCTGTTATGCTAAAATATGGATACTATGATAATTTCTACCCAATAAATAAGGCCCTGGCAGAAGCTTAACCCAGAAGAATCTCAAGAGAATGTTCACGTAATAACTTTCTACCCAGTATCATCAGATTACATTTCTTTAAATAACTGTGAAAATCCAAATGGCAAACAGCTACATACAAAACAAAACAAAAGATGTTATCATTTCACAGAATACCTGATATCAAAGACTTGTTGGAAGTTCAAAGTTGGGGAATATGGAAAATTTGAAATATAAACACTTGGAAAGTTTTATTTCAGTAAGCCTTTAAAAATATATTAAGAACTTTCTCTGAATATTAAAACACAGGCTCCTGGTAAGATTGCATTTGATGACATCTGTTAGTCAGCAACATGCTGTACATTAATGTCCAAAAAGAAGAGGAAAATTCAACTATTTCACAATTGATTTACTATAACATGAAAAAGGAGAATAATTTGGTCATTAATCAATAATTAATTTTAAAAATACCACCTGTGCAAATGGAGCCTGTATATCAGAACCTTTTGGTACTTTTTATGTACTACTCTGATAAGACTCTCAGTGTCTATACAAAGTCAGTGAGATCAATTAATAATGTCCCCTTTCTACTTCTAAGAATTATATTCACTAACCTCTAAAGCCTTACTCTGCATCAGGCACGTGCTAAGGGCTTAAAAATGCTGCTTTATTTAATCTTCCCAAACACCCAAGAAAGTGAGGCTCCCAAATTCACACAACCAGACATGAGCAGAATCACTGAAGGTTTCTCCTTTTCCCCTAAATCCTGGCCAAGGGCAGCTCAGTTCATTGCTCAATTTACTAAACAATTACCTCTTGGAAAAAAGAGGTATTTATTTATTTTTAAGAAAAGCGATTATTTCGCCAAAGGAAAATGAATTACTCTCCAGGTACCACCATATGTTTTAATGTTTTCAAGCCTAAACTCTGAAGGAAGACACAGTAACTTTAAAACGTCCCTAGTAGTAGAGCCCAAATGATCTTTGTCATTAAGAAGGCAGAAGCAGAATCATCCTGCACCAAGAAATTAATATGCAAATGATACTTATGTGGGGTCAGGAAGCTGCCTCCAGAGCCTATGAAAATATCTCCCAATACACAGCATAGCTGCATTTATATCCACGGGAGATCAAAATACTGCAGATTTGAATGGCCCACATATACCATTATACTGCAGAGATGTCACAATCAGAAGAGAATAGTTACAATGACAAAAGATTCCAGAAAAGTAATTTGTGAGAGGTTTTCATTTCATAGAAAAAACGTTTACTTACAAACTTTCATTATGTATTTATTATTTGCAGTCTTGCTAGTTAGAGAGACAATGGTGAACAAGAAAGCAACCTTGGCCCTAAGAAGGTCATAGGTTACTGAGGGAGATGGGCAATTAAATAATAAACTGTGATAAATCCTAGGATAAAGATGTGTATGTGACACATGCGACACCTTCTAACCAATAATAATAATATTGGCTACCATTTATTGAACAGTTGCTATGTAACCAGTTCTTGGCTAAACATTCTACATGGATTTTCTCCATTTAGCCCCCAAATTTCCTACGAAATAAGGATTACTATTGTATTTCACAGATGTGAAAGCAAAGGCTCAGAGAGGTTAATGTGTTCAAGATAGTCCCAGCCTGTCCGTGCTCTGCCACGCTTGACTTAAAACTGCTATTCCTACTAAAAAGGATGCAGAGAGCTATTTGAAAGCCGATGATTGTGACTGGTCAAAATCAGCCCCAATTATGTTTACAAGTCTTAGATAGAGCTCATATTTGACCTCAGATGTGTCTTAATCAGATCCTGGTTTCTTAACCTCCAAAATCTACATGAGTTTTTTATGTACTCAACGTTTTGAATAATTTAATACATTTTAATAAATTATATTAAAATTGTTCAAAAATTTTCAGACTTTCCTTATTTTTCATCATCACAACAGTTTTAAGGAGTGCTGGTGAGGTATTTTATAAAATGTCCCTTAATTTTGAAGATTCTTCTGATCTAAACTCCTGCAATAGCTCAATGGAAGCACATCAGTGCACTTTTGTGTATTACCCAGATCCAAAGAACCTTGAGAAAGGAAGTATGCTGAAATATACTAGGAAATAATATAGTTATAGAGGATAAGCACAGTGGATCTTTCTGGAGTGATGGAAATGGTCTGTATCTTGATAATGGGTACATGTGTGCATGCAAAGTTTTGCTTTTCCAATCTGGGTTAGTAATTCAGAAACTACATTCTGTGCATTCTAGGCTAGAACAAATGAGTAAATATATCAAAGAAAATGGAAGTCAGGTTTCTCACTATTGGAGAAGGAAGTTATAAATAAAAGGAGGGAAAGAAAAACAGAGTACCTACAGAAGTTCCAAAGTTTGAACAACAAGTGAAGTTCAAACAGTCCTGACCCTCAGGTCAGATTCTACCGTCCCTCTGTGCTGCTTGAAACTCACAGTGTTGATATTACAGCATATTTTGTTTATTTGTTTGTTTTTATTAATAGGTAATGCATTTTAAAAGGTGACTCTTTGTTTGAACTGAGCAACCGAGTCTGGGTTTCAGTATGCAAAGGAAAGCACAGTGTTCCCAGCCTGTGTGCTACACTCAGCATTTGGCATTTGCTCAGCACCTATTCTTGCCTTTTCTAGACATGCCAGGAGCTCGCCTATTTACGTCTGTTCTCTATGTACACCCAACTCCTTTTTTTATTTGTGTTATCTTCCCGTCCTTAGTAAGTCATTTGGTTGGTAACCCCTAGCAAAAGCTTAAAAATTACTACATTGTTAAATCTTAGCTAAATGAGCAAATTTCCCTCAAAGTGAGATGATAATAGAGAAAAGTGATCACCCTAAAGAAGAGAGGGAGTAAACCAACATTAGACAGCTAGACAGGCATTAACAATCTTTCCATAGATATAAATGTATTTGAGTGTTTGTTGGTTACATGCCCCATTCTCTTTGGCCCTTGCCTGAATTCTTCACATCAGAAAAGGCCTCACCAAGAAACTGGCATAAAGATAAAACAAACAAGCTTCTTTATGTGCCATCCATCCTTGCTGAAGAAGGTGAATACCATAGGAAAAAATGTTTTGTCTCTCAATTGATTCTAATTTGCAGAGTGAAAGGATTTATAATGAAGTCACATTGCTTCTTCTGCTCTTTAAGGATCAGCAGGGATAAAGCCTGTGACATCTCATTTAAAATCCCCCAGAGATATTGAGAGGCCTAACTTTTGAAAAGTTCCCACTTCTCTGCCGACAAACTCCCTTCTCTATACTCACCTTGAAATATATGTGCTATGTAAGAGACAGAAGAAAGGATGATTTTAATCCACAAGGGTTCTAAGGAGGAAGAATCCTGATAAATAAAAAATGAAATGGCAGGACATTCTTTGTGTTTCTAAATGAGTCCATGTCTTTTTCTTTTCCTGAATAACTAGAAGGTTTTCAGATATGCAAAGGAGGTAGATTAGGGGAAGGGAGACTGAAGAGAGCTGAATTGTGCTGTACAATTGAGTGAGAATTCTGAATTCCCAGAGGCAATCCAGAAGAATGATAGAAGTGGGACCCTCAGCAGGCAGTGTGGCCAGTGAGAATGCCCCACAGTGAAATAAGATCAAGGATGACTAACTTCCAACAATACACTTTCAATAACTTAGTTCTACTATGTACAAATCTCTAGTATCTGGTTGCCTCGATAAGGTACCAAGAAGGTGTTATGTGTCAAATAGGGTCAGTGGCAACAATGGCAGATCAGAGTTAAAGGAACAACTATAAGATAGAGCTAATGACAAGAAGTCAGTAGATAGCTAGTGGGAAGCAGCCACATAGCACAGGGAGATCAGCTCGGTGCTGTGTGACCACCTAGAAGGATGGGATAAGGAGGGTAGGAGGGAGGGAGGTGCAAGAGGGAAGAGATATGGGAACATATGTATATGTATAACTGATTCACTTTGTTATAAAGCAGAAACTAACACACCATTGTAAAGCAATTATACTCCAATAAAGATGTTTAAAAAAAAAAGAAGTCAGTAGAGGCAGGACACTGGAGTCAGGTGATCATCAAAGCATAAGCCTTTTGGAAGTGACAGAAGTCTTTGAAAAAGCAGAAGACTTTCCACAAGACAGAGAATGAGGAGATGAGCTAGTCTTGCCTAAATCCTAAGAGGCAAGATGACACCAACTCACATCTCAGTTACAAATTTATTACTCACTCTATGCAGCTGGTAGAACCAAAGACCCATGAGCCTTATCAAGAGTTGGGATTTTCTACAATTCTAACCACCTGCTTTCAAACATCTCTCTGAACCCTCCTATTTTTAAGCCTGAGTAGTTTGAAATGAAGCACAATAGTACAATAAACCTGTAATGACCTACCACATTTATATTATCATCCAGTCCATCCAATCACTCCAATATGAACCAAGCACTAAGCCTCGAGAGGCTCATATTCATGCAATTAAGCAGTTAATTTTTCTAGGATGTGCACAGCTGTGGCCATTAATAATCTAATAGTCCTCATACTGCAGTGTCTGGGAAAAATCAAAGCAGCAATATCTAAAAAAATCTCAAGGAACTAAGAACTGAAGGCACAGAGAAAAATGCCACCAGCTGTAGACAGTAAAATCTATTCTACCTGACTAGCTACATGTCAAAGAATCAATGCCTGTCTCGAGAGATGAACATGAACTAGTGCGTGAAGAGCTGCGTGTTCAAGATTATTAAGATTGCTAAGTGATAATTCACAAAACACTGAACCCAGAGTTACAGTCTTGCTTCCTCCCTATATTCAGTTCATGGAAAAGGATTTTGTCCTTGACTTACAAGTTCAAATCTCTACTTCCATGTTCTGTACTTGTACCCAGCAGCATTTCACTCTTCTAACACATACATTTGTTCAATAGATATTTATATAATGCCTACCATAAGACAGGCACTATGTTAAGACACAATAGCACTGCAATTGCAGAACACTGTCCCTGGCTTCAAGGAGCTTACAGACTAGTGGTAAGGAGTCAATTATAGTTCAGGGTGCTCTGATAGTGATAAAGGAAGGGAAGTCATTTCAGGAAGAGGGATTAGTATAGAGGAACCATCTGCATTTTAGTGCGATTCATGTATATTGAACCATACGATCCATATGAACAAAGGGGGTGGCAGGAGATAAAGCTGGAGAGCAGCCATGAACCTGATCATCAAGAGTTCTGAATATGAATCTAAAGATATCATGAAGCCAAAGAACAGCCTTCTTTGGAGTAAGAATTCATTGGAAGATGGCAGGGCTAGAAGAGAGAAAACCAGTTACAAGGTGATCATATAAAGAAATTGCAGGGGGTACTAATGTGGTAGAATGGCAATGGAAATAAATGGACAGATAAATAACAGGATTTGATTGATTGGATGGGAGGGCCAGACATTATAGGAAGAATCAAAAATAATAACCAGCTCAGTCGTTTAAATAAGTAAAGATGCTATTTACTGGGCTATGGCAGGAGAAGCAGGCTTAGAAATACAGGTGCAGTGCGGGTTGAGGAGAGAATTAGAGGTACATGACATAGAAGTAGAAATGTCCAGTAGGCATCAGGATGTTTTATTAACTAGGACCAGTTTTGTAAAAGGTGACAGATGTCAATCAAGCTAGCTTTTACAAAGAGCAGACGCTACTGTAAATGTATTGGGATGGGATGTAACTTTACCTCAGCAAATAGGGGATTCAGAGACCTAACGCCTTCAGGACACTGGACATTTCTCAGATTGCCCCTTTCTCTAAAATCTCTCATTTTTTAAAACTTTTTTAAAAATCATTATTATTGAGATATATTTCACATAGAATAAATTTCGTAATCTCTGACTTACAGACCGGCCGCCTCTACATATATGGTCTACAGGAGAGTACACACAGTTGCCTGCAACTCCCACACTTTGAACCATACAATTAGAGGTGACGTCTAAAATATTTAACAACAAATAAGAACTGATGGGGCCCTTATATGACACTGGTGCATTCAACCTGACAACCACCCTGATTCCAGCCCTGGATCTCCAAGAGAGGTTGTCCTGACTCCCAGTCTCAAATCCAAACATCTCAGGACACAAATTTATGGTCCAAGCTTGGATCAAACACCCATCCCTGGAAACACTGGCTGTGGTACATGGAAACGTCACATAATCACACAACTTCAACATATAGTTAAAAAATGGATCGTCTTCAGATAATCCCTTAGATGCTTACTACAGACATCTAAGTCTGAGCTGGAGAGAGGTCAGCTTTGGGAGCCATCAGCATATGGATGGTAATGATTCCATGGGAGAAGATGGAGAACATTCAGAGAAAATGTACATAGATGGACAAGAAGGCTAAAAGAAAAGAGCTTTAAGGTCTAACATTAATGACAATGAGGACAGAAAAAGGTGACTTGATGGAGACTGAAAAAGAATGACTAAAGGGATAGGAGGCAGACCAAAAGAATATGAGAATTTTCATAAGAGAATATGTTCTAGTGAAGCCACGAGAAGAAAGGGATTCAAGATGAGGCTCTGTGTAAAATGCTGCAGAGAAGTCAAACGTCTGGGAATGAGCAAGAAGAGATCTTCAGAAGTTAAAACAAGAGCAATTTCGATAGCACTGCAGGGACATGAGCAAGATTCTTGAGGGTGGAGGTGTGAGTGGAAAGTGAGAAAATGATGACAGCATGTTACTGTCACACCTCAGAGGAAACTGGAAGCTCCTCTAATGCACATAATAGTATTTTCGTGTGTGTAGATATATGACTAGTGAAGTTTGCCACAGCTCTGTGATTGCTTTCATTTACAGTTTTTGACACTTTGAAACATAAATTCTGGTTCTGTACCATGTTTTATGCAAATAAGAACTTCCCAGGCTCATGTTCATCATGAATATAGATTTTTTTTTCTACCAAGGTAATGTAAACTATGGAAAAGTATATAAGCACCATGTGTAGTAAAATTATAAAATGTCCATTAAAATAATCATACTTTATATTACTACAGTGTATTACAATTCTCTATGCATTTTTACTTTTATACCTCATTTCTTAAACTGTTTCTAAGTGGTCAAGAACTCTTCCTTCTAAGCAACCTAAATTAACCCAAATACCGTGAGGCATTCCTCTGATAATCAACCCACTGACAAGATAAGATGCCTCAACACACAACAGCTATTGAGGGCTAAATAGATTTTGATATAAACTATTTATTCAGAAGAGGTTGATATTTTCTCAGGTAACAAACTTCTGTTTCTATGCAACAAGTCAAACAGACCAAAATAATGCTTTGGGGTTTTTGAAATTCAGAATTAAACTTCTCAAAATTGTTTATGGCCTGGTAATTTTAAATTTCATAACCCTTTCACTATCTCATGACTGCAGGATTAAATTTCCCCAACAATTTTCAGCTAAAATGATACACATATGGAATAAGCAGAAACCAAGTTGCAAAAATTAAAATGCTCCCCAGTGCACCATGCAAAGTCCAGTTTACCCAAACTCAGAATATCTAAAACTCCTAATGTAAGCCTGAAAACATTCTGAGACTGGTAGACTAGAAGTTATGAATAACTGGAAACATGCCTTCTCAAAAGTCACACAAGGGGGCTTCCCTGGTGGCACAGTGGTTGAGAATCTGCCTGCTAATGCAGGGGACACGGGTTCGAGCCCTGGTCTGGGAGGATCCCACATGCCGCGGAGCAACTAGGCCCGTGAGCCACAACTACTGAGCCTGCGCGTCTGGAGCCTATGCTCCGCAACAAGAGAGGCCGCGATAGTGAGAGGCCCGCGCACCGCGATGAAGAGTGGCCCCCGCTTGCCACAACTAGAGAAAGCCCTCGCACAGAAACGAAGACCCAACACAGCCAAAAATAAATTAATTAATAAACTCCTACCCCCAACATCTTCTTTAAAAACAAAAAAAGTCACACAAAATCCTATCGACTCAGTACAATTCATTTATCCTTTTAGTGCATGCCTAATAAATGCTCAGAGGCTCAGTTCTCTACTGCTTCAAAGTGATGGTATCCACAGTAAGAGAAACTTCTGCCTAGATCAAGTTCTTTCAGTAGTAGCTAACTTTTCTGGACCACTGAGTTAACCCTAATGTAATAGGTTAGAGACCTTTTACTTGACACTAAAAATATCATTGTCTTATATACAGTCTCATGTTAAGTAATAGCTGATTTAAATCCAGATTATTAAATATTCTGAGATCAATTTTGTCTGATGCATTAGATCTTAGAGAGAATTACATTCTCAACCTAGTTAAGTCACTTGTAAACAGGATTAATAGTGAATCACTAAGGTAACAGGGAAATAATTTCAATCATTGGGTGCAGAAGTTTAAGAATATACTCAACAGGTAGGATTGGGCCTTCGGCATAAGTAAAACATTGTGCAGAATCAAATATTTTCCCTTTTGAGAAACAACAACAAAAAAGGGCAGTTGAACACAAAGGCTCTGAACACTTGCATATTTGGAGTTAATCTAATGTTGAGTCAAGGCCACATGATGCATTCAAGTAAACAGAGTCATTTTTGTTTTTTCTGAATGGTATACATACTTCTGATCTCTGTAGATGTCCAATATTCCTCTGTTCTCCAGACTGTGTCCCAGAGGCATAAACGATTCAGAGAAATTAGTTTATTCATGTCCAGGATAACGACCAGTGTAGATTTGTTATCTTAGCAGTGATGACAATTGCATCTCAATTTATGTTAAGGCTAGTATCCCTGAGAACTTGCATAGTTTGCAGCAGAGAATTTCCATCTCTGCAGTTTTTTGGCATTGCTAATAATGTGAGTACTTAACACTTAACACATATCCACAGGGTTCTGAGCAATGCAGAAAAAAATATATTAAATCCTGTAGGGAAGAAATAATGAGTAAGTTCAAGATTAGTTGAGATTTTCCTAGTGAACACACAGGTATATACATAGGCAGCAGCCCTGAATCCCTACATTTAAAAAAAAAATGGGCTATGGTGTGACCTTGTGGTTGGGGGTAGAGCGGGGGAAAAGAGAGAAGGAAAAAAGACAAGGAAAAGAGGTTCTCCCAGAGAGTCGCCTGGAGAAGCTCTACAAATATATAAATCAGGAGTGTGCACTGAGTTAACTGTCAGGATGATTCACAGAAGACCTGCATTTGCATCAGCTGAACCAGGTAAGCAAAGACATGGAGGCAGGGAAACTACAGAGAAGAGTAAGAAGTCTAAATGGGCTGCTGAGGAAGGTGCATAAAGCAGCTTCTTAGTGGATGATAAGCAAATCACCACCAGATTTCAAAGATCCTAGAATGACTCTGACTCACAAGCAATGGGGAACCAATGGTATTTTCGAGCTGAGGATTGTAGCTCAGTTCTACCAAGGGAGTTGTGGATGGTAAAAGATAGTGGAAGGAGTAGGTCTGAAGGTCAAGAGAAGTTCACTTTAGGATATGCTAAATCACGGATGGTTTTTAAGGGAGATTTCACACCCTTAAAATATGCCTTTATGAAAAATATTCTGATCAAGAGCTTCTAAGGCTTTCAGCAATTTACTTCCACCCACGGAAAATGTAAACTCTGGTTCTGATCTACTTGAAGCTTAGTTCTTCAGTCTGCTCAAGCAAAAATCAACTCAACTGAAAGGGGGAAAATATGGTAAATTGGCTACTTGGCTGAACTGACCAATCAATTAATTCTAAACAGTCAACCAAGCAGTACCATTCAATCTAGAGACATATCTCTTCAGGACTGTAAAAGAAGAGTCAAGACCTCTTCCTCCAAGGTTACTCTTCTAAAGGATGAAATAATGCTTTTATCAAACAATTAGATCTCTCAGCAAAATCAATTACTGATTGTATCACAGATTCCTAGGAGAATCACATCATAAAAAGTGGTACTTTGTAAGTTGTCAAGGGCAAGGACACAGTGGTTTAAAATCTTTTTTGATAACCATAGTAGTCATTAATGCATGCTTTACAAAATGAAATGCTTTGATCTTTATATTTTCTAAGGAAATGAAAATCTATAGCAAAGAGATGATCTATTTTTTAGGATAAATGCATTCACTTAATGATTCAAGAAGAGATTCCAGTATTATTTTTCAAAAGGTTTGGTAGCATGAGTGATTCTTCTGTCTTATATTTCCTGTTTCATATAGGCAAAAAGGTTTTAAAATAACACATTTCCAAATACAAAATTCTTAATGCCAGGCTGAGGAGGCATGGTTTTCTGTGATTTCAGAAAGGCCGTGGGCACTTGTGGGGTACATGAAACTCCAAATTCCTTAATTGGAAGAAAATATTCCTTTCCTATAAATATAAAAGCCAGTCTCTGATATGATCTTATGATCTTCCTTATTTTTTTTACAAATTTTAATTATTTAGGTATAACAGATTATCTTCCATTTTCTTTTGTCTAGGTAATTGAAAGTGTAAGGCATGCTTTAACTAAGTGATTCCCAATAGAAGAAACGCCTTGTTCTGATGAAACTTGCTCTGGATTTGGTGTCAAATCCTACAGTTCCGAAGAGAAATTGCTCCATTAATTAATGATTTCCATCTCAAAACTAGAAAATATTGGTAGTTTTTTTTTAAGTCACATCTAAGCTATTTAAGCTAACTTTAAGCTATTTAAATATTGATGCTTTAAAGGGGATGGAAAGCATTAGGTTTAACAATGTAGAAAGGGTTTCAAATCAAAATGTTTTGTTTTAGCCAATAGAAAACAAAATTTTTAAAAGGAATATTGATATATTTAAGCAACTCTTAGACTCCATTTTTCAGCAAGCCCCCTATAAGCCCCAATACTCCCTAAAATGTTATACTCAGCCACTTCACATATATTTTTATTTAGTGCCGATTTCTAAAGGCATTTTAGCTTTCTGAGACTCTGAGGTTGCTCTCAATATTAAAGGTTAGAGCCAATTTAATCCACATGATCTGCTCTCTAAAAATTTATTTCACAAGGCTGATTATCTGAGTACTAAAAGAGAAGTACTACAAGAAAAGATTGAGCAGTCTTTTTAAGTTACTTTATTAAGAGCATTTTATGTGTGTGCCTGTGTGTGTGTGTGTGTGTGTGTGTGTGTGTGTGTGTGTGTGTGTGTGAACTGAGAACATACATTTTTCTTCCTTTGCCTCTTCATTGCTAACAGTTGTTTTGTCAGCCTGTAAAAGTGTAGGCACAGTTGTCATTGCTTTTGTTTCTTGGTAAAGTTAACATATATATATGAGTTATTTCTTTAAGTAGGTATACATTACTAGGATATCCAGTTTATGAATTCTTAGAACACAGTTATATAAAACCTTTAAAAATTAATTCCAAAAATTATCAAAACATAGACTAGTGGAATTAATCTTGAACCATCTGAGTCAGGAGAGAAAAGTTCCTTGAGAACAGAGGCCACTTCTATAGGTTCAATGTTGAATATTCCTTGCCTGGACCAAAGTTTTGTTCAGAGTAGGTAAACTTGTTACATGATGGAGTTTTGTCTCTTACTCATGAAACTGTGTGTTGCTTTATGAATAATTTTTGTGTGTAAACCACAGATTACAGAATTTCAAATCCCAATGTTTAAGATAGTTTGTAAGACAGTTTCATTTTGAAGGCACACAAAACTCCTCTGGGTGAAATGAACTATTAGGAAATTATAACTTAATATTAATTTCTACCAATAAAACAATGTATGTTGCATTCCCACAGCAGAAGAGACCATCAAATAATTACCAGTATTTTCCATATCTGACATCAAAGAATTATGAAAACTATTTCACAATGTATATTAAAGGAATAAAAATCTCCTGTCATCTTTAGCCATGTACATATTCATGTAAGAATACTACTAATACTGCATCTCTTGCTTACCTTATTTCTTAACTATTTAGATTTAACAGAGCAAATAAAACATTTTCCATGAAAAAATATATATTACATTATTTATGCATATAAGTAGAAATTTTTAGAGACAAACATGTACAGTGCCAAAATTTTAAAATCTATTTTTATATTTAATAAAAACCCTTCAATTTTCTTATCAGTCACACTAACTGATTTCTTGCATTTCAAATAATATGATAAAATATATGAAAAGAATCTTATATTTAATATCTTAAGACTGATCACACATGGATCTTAAGACTGATCACACAGTTACAAGGAAAACCTGGAGTAGACTCATCCATTCTATCAAGTAAGAGTCTCCTTAGTTGCTAAAGTATTGTTTGCCAAAAAATACTTTATTGACACTGAAACAATTAAATTTCAAAAAAGTTGACCAAATTGCAGTTAAAGCACTTAGCACGAACAGCCACTAACTACTTATTTTCTTTGTTACAACACACAGAACAATGCAGGAATACACAGAGCAGTTGTGCTGGAGATGCACCCATTGTCTGTAATTGAAGTTCCAGGCAGAGCACTGTCAGGAGCGTATTTGTGACACAATCCTACTGGTCCACAAACTTAGCTAAAAGGTGTCTTCGCTCTCTACAGCCATCTTTCCAGCTCTGCATAGCAAGTACTTTTTTTTTTTTTTTTGCGGTACGCGGGCCTCTCACTGTTGTGGCCTCTCCCGTTGCGGAGCACAGGCTCCGGATGCGCAGGTTCAGCGGCCATGGCTCACGGGCCCAGCCGCTCCGCGGCATGTGGGATCTTCCCGGACCGGGGTACGAACCCGTGTCCCCTGCATCGGCAGGCGGACTCACAACCACTGTGCCACCAGGGAAGCCCTATTTATTCACTCTAAATCTTCCCCAGAAAAGGAGCAGAAGAAAAGTAAAGTCGTTGAGGGTTTCCATTTTTAATTTGGGGAGTTTTTGTTTACATGGCTAATTAAATTTCTAGCCCCTTTCTTAAGTTTTTTTTTATTGAAGTATAGTTGATTTACAATTTTGTGCCAATCTCTGCTGTACAAGCAAAGTGACTCAGTTATACACATATAGACATTCTTTCTTTTATATATATTCTTTTCCGTTATGGTTTATCACCCTGTGCTATGCAGTAGGACCTTGTTGTCTAGCCCTTCATTTAAAGTACCCCAAACGCTGTTGTACAATTGTTGTTTATTGTCACAGAATTTTGTTTTTAAAAAAGCCAGGTATTCACAGTCTATTTTACTCAGCAAAGAATCTGAATTACCAAGGAATGGAGAGGCTTGCAAAGTGCTTTACTAGTGAGAAGAGCATAACTCATGCTTTTCTGATTGTCATCCAGCAAGCTGTCAACTAAACAGTACAGATTTTCAACATGAATAGTTTTAAGCAGGAGCTTAAAACTCAGCAATTAGCTCTCTCTGGTGGGATTTTGTTTGTTAACTTTGAGGGTGCAGCCTCTGGTAATTTACTAACTTTTACGTTACATTTATGTTTGCAAATCACTCATTTGCTCTAATAAATCTTGCATGCGAGGAATGTAAGTGCACAAGTACTTCAGGCAGCCTTCGGATTTCTCCTGCCTTATGTTTTACTTGATCGAGCAACTTGGCTGACATTCTATATTCCTAAAATACGAAGATGTACAGAGATCCTGCAGGCAGCTAAGACAGGTGCACACACCCTCTAACCCCTGGGGTGTCTCGGGGAGGAACTGATTCAAACCAAGAAGCCTCATATCCTTTAAGCCCTCTAAAGTCATAGGGTGACATTTCTCATAGTGTCAGGAGACCTTAGAACGTGCTGAATTAGCAGTACAACTTAATGAGGATTAGGCTAATTTGACAGAAGATGTAGGACATCTTTTCCATATCTCCTCACTTTAGTTTCAATCTGATATCCAGTAGCTAAAGGTGAAAGAATGAGTGACCTTTACCAGCAACCTTGAGTCTCCAAGTTGACAAAGCAGAATTGCTCTTCTTCAGATGTCAGAGTAACCACAATGCACGATGTTGATAGGGGTCAAATTGCCCAAGATATATATTTTCATTCAGCTCCTTAGAGGTTGAACCTGACAAAACTGTAATAGCTTATTGAATTCCAAATGACAATGACATACTGGGTATTTTCAAGCACTTTTATTTTTCTTACTTCCTGACTGGTTAGAAAAGAAAGCTATTATCCCACAAAATAATAATCCTACAACGATTCAAAACAATTTTTTCACAGCATGTAACTTTATAATACAGTTGCGAGCCTCCCTGTATGTTGTATATACATAGAATATTAAAGCCAACTAATGCATAAAGTTTATGGTTGCTTTTCCCACAAGTTTAACTTGATCTATCTGGAGTTCCTTCTATATAAACAAGCATCATGAATCTATTGATAGATCAAGGGCCAGCAAACTTTTTCTGTAAAAGGACCAGAGAGTAGATAGTTTGAGTTTTGCAGGCTGTAAGACCTCTGTTGTAACTACTTAATTCTGGTCTTACAGTGTGAAAGCAGCCATAGACATTATATAAACAAATAAGTGTGGCTTTGTTCCAATACAACTTCATTTATGGACACTAAAATTTGATTTTATATAACATTCATGTGTCATGAAACATTCTTTGGATTTTTTTCAACCATTTAAAAACGTGAAAACCATTCTTAGCTCATAGGCCATATAAAAAGAGGGGGTTGGCTTCCCTGGTGGTGCAGTGGTTGAGAGTCCGCCTGCCGATGCAGGGGACACGGGTTCGTGCCCTGGTCTGGGAAGATCCCACATGCCACGGAGCGGCTGGGCCCGTGCGCCATGGTCGCTGAGCCTGCGCGTCCAGAGCCTGTGCTCCGCAACGGGAGAGGCCACAACAGTGAGAGGCCCGGGTACCGCAAAAAAAAAAAAAAAGAGGGGGTGAGCCTGGTTAGGTCCAAGGGTGTGGTCTAGATATCAAGTTTTAAAAAGATATTCTGAACCTTAATCTTGTTTCAAATTCTCCAAGCTTTAGATAACATTTAATGATACTGACATTTATAAAATGTCAGAATGCTGAGTATTTATAAAGTTTGTTAACCTACTGACACGTAGGGCCTAGAAAAATACTAGGTATGTCTCAACTTTAATGTGCATATGAATTACCTGGGGAACTTATTAAAATGCAGATTTTGATCCAGTAACTCTGGGGTGGGACCCAGATCCTACATTTCTAACAAGTGATGGCCATGCTTTTGATTCATGATCCACACTTTGAGTGGCAAGGCTTAGAAAATATACAATTAAAATTGAACCAAATTGTCTAAGGTAAGGCAATTAAATCAAATAATAGGTATTTATTGAAGATCTACTTGTCCACTTCTGTACTAGATGCCAAGGAAGATTCAGAAAAGTACAGAGAATATAATCCTTTCCCACAGGGAGCTTACAATCAATATAAACACATGAAACAAGAATAAATAAAAAGAGCTAAATTTAGGAGACTTTAGGTGACAAGGCAGTTCAGAGAAACAATGATAAATGAAATCCAATAAAGTACAAGAGAATAGATAAGCCTTGACCTGAACCACAAAGAATGAACAGCAAAAGAGAAAGGAAAAGCTTAGGACACCATTAGCAAAGATATGAAAGCAGAAATGCAGTGGTGGCTTTATCATGTCTGACAAAGAAGTATAGTTGTGGGAAGCCATCTGGTTGGAAGGGGTGGCAACTGAAGTTATTACCTAGGTTATATGTTTATTCTGGGTGGCTTGGGGAACTGTTAGTGGAAACGGAGGGGAGGTTTGCCAAACCAAGGTATCTCTTGGTGCCACTCTGTACCTCATAACAAATCTTCTAAAGGTTTGGCTTCTTTCAAAGAGTGCTCCTTTAGGAACACAATGAGTTATCCTTTGAAGTTATAGCTTCAGCAGTGTACTGTGGGAAATGGCATAGTTCAATTTTTCAGTGCTAAGTATATTTATCAGGGCTGCCTTTCCTAATAAGAAGGGATTTAAGTATTACTTTCTGTCACTTAAGCAAGTTTTTACCTGAAATCCCACTTTGAGAAACTGTTTATTTTAAATTAAGACCACAATTCTCAAACTTGGACTATGTGGCAATGTGCAGAGAGTATGGAAACTCGTGGAGAAAAAATGGTGAATCTTCTGGAGGGCCAATTTCAGTGATTTAGTGAAGATAAAAATTAAACAATTTAACTGTAATCCAAAAATATTTTACTATAATAATAATATTATATTATTTTTATAGTAAACAAACATGGACATACTCTAAAATAGAATGAAAAATCCACATGATTTCTTTTTAAATGATAAGTCAAATTATTTCAAAGAAATATGGAGGTTGATCCTAGAGCTTTGGGCTCCACTTGGAGAGGCTATGAGGGTATAAGTTCACTTTCCTCAACCTTAAGTAGTTCTTTGGTGAAAATGTTTGAAAAGATTAGATTGATGTCCACCTCTGAGTACTATACAGCAGTTAAAGATGAGGCACTAGAATACACATAACAATTTGGCTGAATCTTAACCAACATCCCATAAGTGAAAAAGGCATGAAGACAAATGAGATCTAGTATATAGTATACCTTTTACACAAATTAAAATACTTGCAAATAAAACAAAAATACATATTATACAAAAATACAGAAAGAAAGATACACATTAAATACATTAGAGTGGTTACCACTGGTGTATAGGAAATGGAAATAGAAAAAGATGAAACAAATAAGTAAATGAGAGAGACCTTGCATGTGTAATGAATTCAGTATTATAATTAAATCAAACCTCTGCAGTCAAGGTTCGGAAGGACTAATGGGTTAATAAGGCATGGCCAACCATAAAGCCTTTCTTTTTAAATGAAGATATATTTGGATATCTGACATTAAATCTTTGTTAACAGCTAGGTAAGAATTCTTTATCAAAGCAAGATAATAACTGGGGAAAAAACAGAGATAAGAAAGAGGAAAAGAGAAAGAAGGCAACAAAATAACTAGAATTTATTCCATACTTGATATTTCTCAGGCATTTGGGCCAAGTCTTTCATGTGTATGAGCTGAAGTAAATACTATTATTATCCCCAGTTGACAGATGGGGAAACTGAGGCTTAGAGAGGACAAGAAAGACACTTGGCAATACCACCCAGTTTGTAAGAGGCAGATAGTTTTCAGACTTTGATCTATCTGACCCTTGATCCAAACTCCTAACCATTACTACATACTGCTTAGCACAAACAGAGGTAGCTTGAGGTCAGGATTCACTAGGGTGGAGCTACTGACCTAGTGTAGGGAAAGGCTTGCTAAAACAGGAGGGGAGGGAAGGGAGGTGGGGGAGATGTGGGAAGGCACTGAAGAAAATTACACCTTTCACAACACAGTCCTTACCCAGTCTTTATGACTGTTTTTCAAGTTCAGCTATAATTTATCTGCAGCTCCTTATGAACAACTAAATATCATTATTTTTCCTTCTGCCATTTAATTGAGAAAATAGGGTTTGTTTTTATTGTTTTCATAGGGACATTTTTAGAGAATGTTCTTGAGCCTAACACTAGAAGTTCCACATGCCTGGCCTATAGTTTTGTTTTTCAAGGCTTCCTTAAGAAGCCTTGAAAAATAGCTTAGTATCTATACTGTAGTTCCTTACAATTTTTTAAAAAGGAAAATTATAATTATTTGTTAAGATGTGGTAAGGATCAAAAAGTTAGTGTATGTATGGTGCCTTGACAAAGAGAAGCTCCGTGTAAGTGTTAGCAGTCATTGCCGAGCGCTCCCACAGCATTTTCTTCTCTCCCACCGTTTATGACAACCTCAACCCTTGACTTGGAATTTTAGTTCCTTAATCATGATGATGATCATTTAAATAGTAATACCTAAAAGACCACTAAGAGGTCTCTCTTCAGTTTTTTGAGAGAATTAATAGTGTTTTCAATGCTTTTATGTAGCTTTAGTCACAAGGCAAGGGCATGCAATTCAGCAGAGCACTTAACTGGTAAGTGAGGCATGAGCTCCATTGTAAAACTCAGTTTGTGGGTTTTTGCTTTGTTTATCTATGTCAAACCATATAACCTGGGCCTTATAAAGAATCTTTTATTGAAATCTCTCCAGCATGCTCATCAAAGAATTTTGCGTGTATGTGGGCAGGGGGGTGGGGGTGGGGTGCCTTTTTTTTTTTTTTTTTTTTTTGCGGTACGTGGGCCTCTCACTGTTGTGGCCTCTCCCATTGCGGAGCACAGGCTCCGGACGCACAGGCTCAGCGTCCATGGCTCACGGGCCTAGCCGCTCCGCGGCATGTGGGATCTTCCTGGACGGGGGCACAAACCCGTATCCCCTGTATCAGCAGGCGGACTCAACCACTGCGCCACCAGGAAAGCCCTGTTTTTGCTTTTAACTAACACCGTTTGATGCGCAAAATGCTATGTGTGTTTTTGTATCAATACTTCTTTTTTTTTTTTTTTGGTCCCACCACATAGCACACGGGATCTTAGTTCCCAGACCAGGGATCGAACCTGCGCCCCATGCAGTGGAAGCGTGGAGTCTTAACCCCTGGACTGCCAGGGGCTGCCAGGGAAGTCCCGAGTGTTTTTGCATTTCTTTAGAAAAAAAGAAAAAAATTGAATTGCCTAGAATAAATGATACAGAACTACTAAAGACTCAAAAACTGCTAGAAACATTTATTTTAGAAAGTCTAACTTTCTAAACTTGAAGAAGAACTATCCCCAGTAATGAACAAAAAAAATGGTAGCAAAATGCTTTTTTTTTCAACTTGTTTAAAATCTTTAACACAAATTCTATAAAAGCATATTTATTGATATTTCTATGCTAGAAAGAAATACAATGAACACTTTAAATTCTTTAATTGATGATAATATTTTAATCATAGTGTGTCTATTAGTTAAGGAAAAACAGACTTATTAAAAACATGGATTAAAGGCCAGCATATACTTGAAACAAAAAAAAGTTCTATTTTTTAATAACGCTTATGACCAAAGACAATTCTTTATGGATTGAATTGCATAGGATATTAACATTCAGCATTTCAGAGGGGAAAAAAAGGCAAGTAGATTTTGAAATGACATTTCTGAAGCATGTATTACTTCTGTCAAATGTGAAGTGAACATGGCTAATCATAATTAAAGTTTCACATTTGGCTAATCTGAGAACATCATTCTGAAACAACAAATCAGTTTATCTGTCTATCTCCTGTTTCCCCAACATTTTGTACTTCTCAACATCACAAGTGCTCCAAGTTAAGCAGAATAGTAAGCTACTGACACTGACTGACATTTATGCATTAAACATCAACACACATAAAATAATTCTGCCATTATTTCTTTAGTGATTCAACCTTTCATGTCAATTTGCTTTCCTTAATTGCTTTTTTGTTTAGTTTCCAGGATTTTTCAAAGCCATTCATAGTATGAAGCAATGTTTGAAGATGTTTGTCATCTTGAACAGCTCCTTTTTTCACTTGTTTAACACTTAGAAGCAGAAAGAAATTTCAACATAGTAACTAAACACTGTGGTTTTAATAGATTTAATTAAAAAGGATATTGCTTGGGGGCTTAACCATTCAGTCATCCATTCATCCATCCATCCATTCAACAAAATGTTTTGAACACTTAACTATGACACAATACTAAGACAATAAAACATGATTCCTACCCTTTAAAAATTCCAAATCTAGTAAAAAAAATATGTGAACAATAATTACAATGAAATCTGAGAAATATTGTTACAGATTTGTACATAGCACAGGAAATAGGAATGAAAATTCCACCAATGTTGACAGGAATTTTTAAGAGGTTTTTAGATGCCGTAACTCAACCTGTGTATGTACTTCCCCACCCCACATACCTGATATAAAGGTATATCACCCCAGCCCTGATATAAAGATTCTGTGTTTTTCAGCCCATCACTTAACATTCAATTCTGACTTTGGAAAAATGAGATTCTAGAAGAGAAGATTAAAAAGACAATTGTAGCACTTCACAAAGAGCTCTCCCAAGGAGAATATTGAAATTGACTGTTCCATTTACCTTTCTGACAGTCCAAAACTAATCTGAAGATAAAGAAAACAGCCCCTACCTTCAAGAACCTCACAGTTTATTTAGCTAGAGATTCCTACAACTAATCATAATATAATTATGAATGCAAAAGAAATATAAAAGCACAGGGAAGAAACATAATACTTTTTCAGGATGAAAAGGCAAATGTGAGTAATCTGGTAAAGCCAAAATACAGATTACATCATGAGGAAAAATGTGAGATGAACCTGGAAAAGCAGAATGCAGCCAGATATAGGATCTTGCATGCCAGGGTAGGAGATTTCCACTTTACACGATAGTCATCTAGGAGCAATCAAATATTTTTAATTACTGGAGTGATGTCATGGTATGCTTTCAAAAGATAATTTAGGTAGAAAGGTAGAAGGTAAATTGAGGAATTAAGAGCTCAGTGTACAAAAGTACAATAAGGAAGCTCTTGTGATGAGGAACTGAATTAGATCAATGACAGGGAGAATGGAGGAGTGAAACATTTGAAAAACTTTCCTAAAGGGGTGAGTAGAGTTTAAAGAGATTGAGGCATCTTTCAAAATCAGGAATGGGGTAACTCAGGTAGACCAGAAGTCTCTACAGAAGAGCATTCCCAGTTCCCCATGGAGCAGGACTAATTCTGGGCAAAGCAGAAATGATGGAAATCTGGTCTACAGAAATGGCCAGTTCTTCATGGTTTTGAAGAAGCATAGAAAAAATGATGATAGTACCAACCACTTTTCCAAATACTTAGGATGTCCTGGATACTATGCTAACTGCCTCATGTACATAACTCATAAAATCCTTATAACAATGAAGAAGAAACGATTTCCCCTCATTTTACAGATACGGAAACCTATGAACAGATAAGGAAACCTATGCACAGATAAATTAAATGACCTGCTAAAATTCCATGGCTAGCACACAGCAGAGCTGAATTTGAAAACCAAGATTTGTCTAACTCTAAAGCAGGGGTTGGGCCCATGGTCCAAATCTGGCCTACCACCTGTTTTTGTAAACAAAGATTTATAGGAACGCAACCATGCCCATTCATTTACATATTGTCTATGTATGCTTTCACACTACCTCAGCAGAGTTGAATACTCGCAACACAAACCATATGGCCCAAAAAGCATAAAATGTTTACCATCTGGCACTTTACAGAAAAAGTTTGCCTACCTCTGCTCTAAAGCCTTCACTCATAACCATTAAACAAATATGTATTGAGTGTCTGTTATGTTCCAGGCATTTTGCCAGGCACTAGTCCTAGTCACTCAGGCAAGTTATAAAAGTAACAACAATAAGAATGCTTTTGACTCCAAACACTTGACACGTCAATAAGTTGCTCATCTTGATACTCCTCATCTTTAAGGGTACTGTAGGCAGACCAGGCCATAAATAGAAGAGAGAGCAATGGTTTCACTATTGTTGTTTCCATACTTGATCCAAAATATAAAAGCCCTTGAGATTTGTGAGAAATACCACCTTATGAGATCCTCAAATTGTCAAATACGGCTAAAGCAAAAATTAAACTGCATCAAGTATAAGTGAACATTTTAAATTATACCTGCAGATCAATAATCATTCTATAAATATAAGGTTACCAATGAATTCTGTAAGTAAAATAAAATTAACAAATTATATTCTGTTTAATAGGATATTAAAGTGGGACTTCAATTTCAATAGAAATACCAGCACTTAGCAAAGTGAATGTGAGTAGACTCTGTGAAGTGGAATTTACAAGGAAATGTTCAGAGTCTGTTTCCCAACTTATGTGCCCTTTACTCATGAGCCCTTCATGCACTTCAGGAAAAGAAACAAGAGAGAGAAGTGGAGGAGAGGGGCATTGGTGAGGGAGAATTCTTTGGAGATGACTGTGTTGTGAGCCCCACCCTCTTCCCTCATCATAGAAGTTGCCACTAGAAAGCATCTAAAGGGAGGTTCTAAAAATGACTTGAGGGAAAGAGTCAAGTCTAAACACTTACCAACCCCAGAGACCACAAAAATAATAACTTAAGTAACAAGTACAAGTTCAGTACAAGTAAAAAATTCCTGCCCTCTGTTCTATTGCTATGTAACAAGTTACCCTGAACTTAGTGACTTAACACAACAGTGACTTTATCAAGCTCAGGGATTCTGTCAGTCAGGAAGTCACAGAGCCCAGTAAGGACACTTATTTCTGCTCCATGTTATCTGAACCCTCAGCTTGGAAGATTCTAATGACTGGGGGTGTTTCAAACATCACTTCTGCTACACCCCCTTGACCAAGACAGTCACAAACCTACCAAGATCCTAAGGTACTGCACTGAATCTGTAGATTGCTTTTGCCACTCTTAGTCAGTATAGTTCTGGAAGTCCTAGCCACAGCAATCAGAGAAGAAAAAGAAATAAAAGGAATACAAATTGGAAAGGAAGAAGTAAAACTATCACTGCTTGCAGATGACATGATACTATACATAGAAAATCCAAAAGATGTCACCAGACAACTACTAGAACTAATCAATGAATTTGGTACGGTTGCATGATACAAAATTAATGCACAGAAATCTCTGGCATTCCTACACACCGACAACGAAAAATCAGAAAGAGAAATTAAGGACACAATCACATTTACCATGACAACAAAAAGAAGAAAATACCTAGGAATAAACCTACCTAAGGAGACAAAAGACCTGTATGCAGAAAACTATAAGACACTGATGAAAGAAATCAAAGATGACATAAACAGATGGAGAAATATACCATGTTCTTGGATTGGAAGAATCAATCAACTAAAAATAAAACTACCATATGACTCAGCAACCCCACTCCTGGGCATATACCCTGAGAAAACCATAATTCAGAAAGAGACATGTACCACAATGTTCACTGCAGCACTATTTACAATAGCCAGGACATGGAAGCAACCTAAGTGTCCATCGACAGATGAAGGCATAAAGAAGATGTGGCACATATATACAATGGAATATTAGCCATAAAAAGAAATGAAATTGAGTTATTTGTAGTGTGGTGGATGGACCTAGAGTCTGTCCTACAAAGTGAAGTAAGTCAGAAAGAGAAAAACAAATACTGTATGCTAATGCATATATATGGAATCTAAAAAAAAAAAAAAAAAAAAAATGGTACTGATCAACCTAGCTGCAGGG
>NW_021697361.1:0-1529 GCF_005190385.1 Monodon monoceros | reverse complement strand
CAGCTTTCAGTTTAATTGATTGAAATGTATTTAAAGGCTTAATTCCTGCTCTACAGATCAACCAGAATGGGGGGAGGGGAGAAGAAGGAAGAGGAAGGGGAGAGATACATGGAAACGCAGAGGACAAAGGGAGACAGGCAGAGCTGCTGAAGGGGCAGTGTGTTTGCGAATGTGGGGGGCATTAAGGTGACCCCAGGGTAGGGGCGCCCCCTCAGGAGTGGGGGTGGGACTGGGCCTGACGCTGACTCAGCACCTGCTGCTGCGGCTGACGCTCGCTTCGCGCGGGCCTCGCCTTGGCCCAGCGCCGGCCTCTCTGACACTGACCCATCTGTCTGTCTGTCTGTCTGTCTGTCTGCTGGCTCGCGGGGGCCCAGCCCTCCCTGAGGCTCAGCCTCTCCCCTTCAGCCAGGTAACCCGCCTGGGATGGGGGATATTCGGTACTAAACCAAGGAAATGGGGGAGGGGGCCAGGGAGCTGGTGAGGCAGGCTGACTCACGTGGGGGCTGGGTCCAACTCAAAGGGTGGGCTGCGGACCGTACCACTGCGGAGGGCCGGCGGCGGGGGGAGGAGGATGCCAGCGGGGGGGGGGGGGGGGGTCTCCCCCTAGGGGAGCTGAGAGCGGACGGGAGCGAGGCCAGAGGGACTTCCCGCCTGTCGCACCTGGACGGGGACCACACGCTAACCCTCACAACTCTCCTCCCCCGGCGCTTGTGGCCGAGTTCCCGGTACCCCCTCGTAGATGGTACGACCCCCAGTCTCCGTGCGGGTATCCAGCCGTTTAGTGTGTCTGAGTTCCTCGCGGCAGAGGGTCCCCTGAGCCCGTGGGACCCGATTTCTGAGTCGCGTAGGCGGTCATGGGGGAGTGCCCAGCTCCCTTCTTGAAGTGCAGGTCACGGGAGGAGGGCGCACAGAGGGGCGGACTGGCGAGGTAGCTGCAAGGACACCCGGGGGAGAGCTTGGGGAGATTGGTACCGAGCCAGGCAAGCTCGGCGAGGAGGAACGGATCCAAGGCTCGGAGGAGCGGGAGAACCGGGGCGGGGGCGGGGCTGCCGGAGCCGCAGAAACCCTCGGGGTGACCCAGGCGTCCGGAACCCCCAGGCCCCTCCACTCGGCATTGAAAGAATCGCGAGAGACGGCACGTAGGCAGAGGATGGTGGGGGTGGGGACTCCTGTGTTGGGAGGGGGGCCGAGTGGGAGCTGCCAGGCTTCGGGGCACCAGGCTTAGCCCCTCAAGCCTTCCCCTTGCCCTCGAAAGCAAGGAGACTCGGGGTTACGGGCGAGAGAGAAGGGAAACTGAGGCATCGTCTGGCCGAGAGTTTGTGGTCCAGGCCCACCCCCTTTCACTTTCGGGGAGCCCCCGTCAGTCGGGCCCCGCTCTTCCGAGTCCCTGGCCTCAACCTCCCAGGCAGAGAGACCCCGGGCCCGGAGACCCCGCCCCAGCCACTCACCCGGGCAGCGGTCCGGCCGCGCGGGCCGCCCCCCGCACAGTCGCACCTTGGACAGCAGGATGAGGAGCTGCTTCTGGCAAA
>NW_021697360.1:0-1405 GCF_005190385.1 Monodon monoceros | reverse complement strand
GTGTGTGTAGAGCCTGGGGTATGTATGTGGAGGGAGACAGGTGTGTGAGTGTGTGGGGCAAGATGGGCATGTTAACTGTGGAGGGAGAGGGGTGTGTGTGTGTGTGTGCGTGTGTAGAGACATCAGGTGGGCAAATGGAACAATAGCTGTGTGTGGGTTTGTATATGTGTGGAGGGAGAAATGTTGTTTGTGTCTGTGGGTGTGTGTATGCATGTATATGGAGAGATTGGTTGTGTGTTTGTTGAGTCTGTGGTGTGTGTCTGTGTGTGCGTAGAGACTAATCTGTGCATGTATGTGGAGAGAAGGGAGGTGTGTGGAGGGAGAGATGTTTGTGTGTCTGTGTGTAGTGAGAGGATGGGGGTGTGGAGGGAGAGACAGCGGTGTGGGTGTTTGTGATTGTGGGGAGATGGGTATGTGTCTGTGTGTGTAAGCGTGTGTAGAGACTGGGTTGTGCATGTGGAGGTAGAGGTGAGGGTATGGGTGAGGGAGAGATTGGTGTGTTGTGTGTGTGTAGCGAGAATGTGTGTGTATGTGTACAGAGGGAGAGATGAAAGGGTTCAGAGGAGAGAAGGGTGAGTGGGGGTATGTGTGTAGAGATGGGGTCGCTGTGTGGAGGAAATGATCGGAGTGTGGAGGGAGCAACAGGGGAGGTGTGGAGGGAGAAAAGGGGGAGCATGTAGACTGGGCAGAAATGGGGGTTCTGAAAGGAGAGACGTGCATGAGCATGTGTGTGTAGAGACTGGGCTGTGTGTGTGTGTGTGGAGGGAGAGACACGTTGTGGGTCTTTGTGTGTATATGTGTTGGAGAGACTGGGGATTGTGTTTCTGGAGACTGGGGTGTTTGTGTGTTTGTGTGTGTGTGTGTAGAGAGAGATAGGAGGTATGTGGAGAGAGGGAGGGGTGTCTGTGGGTGTAGAGACAGGGTGATGTATGTGTTTGGAGGGATTGGTGTATGGTTGTGAAGGGAGCACCAGGGAGATGTGGAGTGAGACGTGTGTGTGTGTGTGCTGAGGGAGGGACTGGGGTTTATGTTTGTGTAGACTGGGGTGCTTGTGTGGGTGTGGAGGTAGAGGCGGGAGTATGTGTGTAGAGAAGGCGTGTAAGTGGAGGGAGAGACTGTCAAAGGTGTGTGTATGTGTGTAGAGCCCAGAGTGGTGTGGAGGGAAAGACACGGGTGTGTGTGTGGTTGTGTGCATTTGGAGACATTGATTTGTGTGTGTGTTGAGAGACTGGGTTGTCTGTATGTTTTGAGCAATGGGAATGTGGGTGTGGATGGAGAGAAATCAGTGTGTGTGTGTGTGTAGAGATGGGAGTATGTGGGAGCTGAGAGAGAGAAGAGAGTTTGGAGGGACAGTAGGTGATGTGTGTGTGTGTGGAGAGACTAGGTTGTGCCTGCTTGTAGAGAG
>NW_021697359.1:0-1294 GCF_005190385.1 Monodon monoceros | reverse complement strand
TTGGGTTTTTCTTAGGGGCCTTGGATTCTCCTCCACTCACTGCTGATTCAATTACTTGGCTGACTGATGACCCTGTATGGGTGGACCAATGGCCCCTCACAAAGGAGAAATTAGAAGCTGCAGAACAATTAGTACTGGAACAATTAGGGCATTTAGAAATTTCCGGTAGTCCTTGGAATACTCCTATTTTTATTATCAAGAAAAAATCTGGAAAATATAGGTTATTACAGGATCTAAGAGCTGTTTATAAAACTATGCTAATAATGGGAGCTCTTCAACCAGGCCTACCCTCTCCAACAGCCATACCACACAATTATCATGTTTTAGTTATAGATTTAAAAGATTGTTTTTTCACTATTCCTTTGTTTCCTGAAGATAGAAAACATTTTGCTTTTAGCTTGCCTTCCTTAAATTTTAAGGAAGCCATGAGGAGATTTCAATGGAAAGTATTGCCTCAGGGTATGGCAAATAGTCCTACATTATGCCAAAAATATGTGGCTCAGGCCTTGACTCCTGTGAGAAAAAGGTTTCCATCGTTATATCTCATACATTATATGGATGATATACTTTTAGCCACTGATAATATTTCTTTATTAGAGACTGCTTTTCAATTTTTACAACAGTCCTTACAATCATTTGGCTTGGTCATTGCCTCAAAAAAAATTCAAAGACAATCTCCATTTTTATATTTGGGAAAATATATCGATAACACTACTATTAGGCCTCAAAAACTGCAAATTCGAGTTGATAATTTAAAAACATTAAATGATTTTCAAAAATTAGTTGGAGATATTAATTGGCTAAGGCCTTCCTTGAAACTTACTACTGCTCAATTACAGCCTTTGTTTGATGTTCTTAAAGGTGACTCAGATCCTTCTTCTTCACGCTCTATAACTCCAGAAGGATTTCAAGCTTTACAGATAGTCAATAGATCTATCAGTTCTACACAATTAACTAGAATTCATACTCACCTTCCAATTTTCTTAATAATTTGTCCAACTCCTCATGTGCCTACTGCTGTCTTATGGCAAACTGTTGGAATTATTGAATAGATTCATATGAAAACTACACCCTCTAAAGTTATTAACCCTTATTATGAACTTATTAGTAATTTAATAATGCAAGGTAGAACTAGATGCTTACAACCTATAAGTATAGAACCTTCTCAAATTATTATCCCTTATTCAGTTAGTCAACAAAATTGGGTTTTTCAACATAGTAATGAATGGGGTCTTGCTCTTGCAGGATTTTCAGGTACCTTTGAATGCCATTACCCTGCTGATAAATTGATCCA